>NW_007250915.1:2054-20835 GCF_000164805.1 Carlito syrichta | reverse complement strand
GGGCCAGGGCGGGGTGCGCCTGGTGCCTGGCCCTGGGGGCTGCCAAGGAGGGCAGAGGGCAGTGGCCTGTGGGCAAGAGGGCATCCCTTGTTCCCCCAACTCAGGCAGCCCCTTCTTCCAGGGCAGGGGCGTCCAGACCACCCTGCTGTCCTTGCCTTCCCACAGGGCACATCAGGTGGCTTCTGCAGGCTGGGGGGCCCAAACCCCTGCTGCTTTGGGGACGGGCCCCACGTGTCCCATGTTGAACCAGAAGTTCCCTGAAGAAGGACGGGGGGGGAGAGCAGCCCACCCTGTACTTTAGCAGACTCGCCTCATTGCTTACAACACCCTGGAGGGAACGACGCTCCCTAGCGTTAGAGATGAGGAAACGGAAGCTCAGAGAGGGTGAGTGCCTCACCCAGAATACACAGCTTGGAGGTGGGAGAGCTGAAATTCAAACCTGAAACACCCACGCTCTAGGCCACCTCAGCACAGGGCCGAGGCTGGGTCACGACCTCAGACAGCAATCACCCGTGCCCCTGCTTGCCTCCCAGGTCTGCTGCCCTCAAGTCCTGCGTCCTGCTTGAGAACGTGTCCCCTTTTTCCAGGAATGGTTCCTCAGTAGCACCAAACGGAGGAATGAATAACTGTGTCCCCCGGGCCTCTCTAGACCCCTTCTGGACACTGAGGCCACAGAGAACAGGAAAGTGGGTTGATTCCTGCTTCTGGGAGCTTTCCACTGGTGGGGACGACCCAGGTCGATGCCCCCAGGTGTAAGTCAATGTGTCACACGGGTACACAGTGGCAAGAGGGACAGCTAAGAGGGAGCGGCCCGTCCCCCCAGGCCCAGAGGAGGGGAGTCATTGAGGATGCTTCATGGAGATGGGGTGCTCTAGCCAAATCCTGAGGGAAGAACATTCTGGGCCTGGGCTGGGGAGGTGTTGCCAAACAGCCCAGACTTTCCAGGGGCCTCCAGTGCTTCACCCGAAGGTGGGAGAGGTGACGGGGATGAGACCCAGAAAGTACAGAAGGCTTCGGGGCCAGGACTCCAGGGATCTTGACCTCACGGCTATGGAGCTGGAACTTTCTCTGCAGTCAGCAGGGAGCCAGGAGAGGCTGTCAGGCTCAGGGGACACACGGTCAGACTTGGCACTTCTGCAAGCCCACCCCAACTGCCG
Source organism: Carlito syrichta (assembly GCF_000164805.1). Lineage (NCBI taxonomy): Eukaryota > Metazoa > Chordata > Mammalia > Primates > Tarsiidae > Carlito > Carlito syrichta. Next base: position 19,678 of record NW_007250915.1, on the reverse strand, counting down.
GTGGGGCCGGACGGGCAGGGTGAGCCTGGGGGGCACGGGAAGTCGGGCAGAGGCTGGTGCAAGGTCCCAGGAAAGGGTGGAGAGGTCTGGGATAAGTGACTGTCATGTGGCGAGGGAGAGAGAGAGAGAGAGAGAGAGAGAGAGAACAAGCTGTCCAGAAAACTGTGGACAAAATTTCATGATGGAGTGGATCTGAGAGGCGAGGCATGGGGAGGGATCCGGGGCGCTGCCAGGACCCTGGTGAGCCTGGCAGGGTCACCTGCTGAGACAAGACACCCAGAGAAGCCGGGAGAGGCATGCAGAAGGAGAGTGATGAGAGGCCACGGGGGCGAGGGTTGAGTATGTGGACCTCAACTTTCCTGCTTTCACCTGGGACATCTCCCTTAAGATGCCCAGTTTCAGCCGGGCTCGGTGGCTCAGCCTGTAATCCCGCGCCTTTGGGAGGCTGAGGTGAGCGGATTGCCTGAGTCCGCGGATTCAAGACCCGCCTGGGCAGCGAGACCTCATCTCTACAATAAATCAAAAAATCAGCCGGGGTGGTAGTGCATGCCTGTAATTCTGGCTGCTCGGAAGGCTGAGGTGGAAGGATCGCCGGAGCCCGGCAGGTCGAGGCTGCGGTGGCCGGGAGCGGCCCCTGCACTCCAGTCTGGGCGACAGAGTGAGACTCCAACTCAAAAAAAAAAAAAAGATGCCCAGTTTCCACCAGAGACCCGCTGCCCTCTCTCCCCTCAGATCCCACCTGTGTCCCCTGTCCAGTAGGTAGGCGGTGGGGGAGCCAAGCCCAGATGCCAGGCCTGATGCCAACTTCAGTCAGAGGCAGGCCCGGGGCCTGTTCAATGGGGCTGTGTGTGTCCACAGAGGAGCCCACATAACCCACTGCCTGCTCGGGCCCCAGGCTGGCTTGTGGCTGGTGCTCTGGGCATCCAGGTCCCCTGGCGTGGGAGCCGTGCCAGGGCCACGGGGAGAGAGGGTGGCGGCCTGAGGAGCCTGGGCACTCCGGCCGCCCGCAGCGCAGCAGGCAGCAGTCCCTGGCAGGAGCAGGCTGGCCTAGGGGTGGCAGGGAGCCCTGGCCCACGGGCGGCTGACTGGGGCAGTGGCTGCCCATCTTGTTTTCTATCTCCTCCCCAGATCACCCCCCAGCTCACTGCCTCTTCTCGTGGGCCCTGGTCAAGTGAATGGGGACAGGGGGCTTCAGTGTATGTATGTCTCATAGGAAAACATCAGACAGGCCTTGAATCCAACCTCTGCTTTGCTCTGGCTCTGCTCCTTGGGCACTTTGCCAAACCTCTCCGAGCCTGTTTCCCCACTATGACAGGAGGATGACCCAGTGCTTGGTGTCCGGGGCAGCTCCAGATAAAAGTGGTGCAGGCAGAACCCCCAGCATGACAGTGGCACGGGAAGGCATCCCTCCTGGCAGACCTGTTGGTGGAAATCCTAACATCGTTGCATCCCTCTTTTCACTGTGGTCTTCTGAAGGTCTCCTCTGGAGTCGGTCTCCTCTGGTACCAGAACAGCAAGGACGAGAAGGGAGGAAAGTCCAGGACTTTACAAACATCGGGCTGCTTTGCTGACGGTGAGAAAGTCAACACCAGGCTAGGGTGGCAAGAAGGAGGGAGCCCTGGTGCCCAGCTCTGCGTGTGCCCCTGCCCTGTCCTCCTCTGGCTTTGGCTTTCCTGTGAATGATGTGGATGAGCTGGTGGCCTCCAAGGACCCTTACTCCAGCACTTGACTCTCAGGATTCAGGATCTAGGATTTTTCCTTTCTAGCCGGCCGGGCATCTATCCTCTGACCTCACACACCATGGCCGCTTGGGTCTCTGCTCAGATTCCCTTCCCCCCGGGATGTGTTTCATCCTATTATGGGTTTTTACATGTCCTCCTGGTACCCACCGGCCCAGCCTGTCCCAGGATCCTCGCCCTTGAGTTCCCTGAGGACAGCTGCCAGGCATGGAGCTGTGCATTCCCTCCCGCTCTGCTGCCAGGGGCTCCACCTCCCACTCCCTGGCCCAGCCAGGGGCTCCGGGGCAGGAGCCAAGCCTCAGCGTCCCTGGGTGCCCCTCACCATCTGGGCACACAGTCCCAAGTCAGTAGGCACTCAGGAGAGGAACCAGGAGGCTCGTGGCCTGGCTCCAGATCCCTGTTCTGTCATTTCTGGCTGGACAACCTCTGGCAATTCTCTCTCGACCCCCTCTTGTCTTGCAGCCGGTTCTGTGTCCGCCTTAGTAAAGTGGGGCTCCCACTTCTGCAGGCTCACGGATGAGAATTCAAACCCAGGGCTGTACGTGGATGAGGTCAGTTCATCCTCACAGAAGCGCTCACTCAAGATGCCCCTAAGTGGGAGGTTAAGTGGCAGCGTCTATTGTTTATCCCCTGGTGTCAGAGGAGGAAGCTGACACTTAGCAGAATCAGTGAGTGACTTCCTCAAGGGCTCAGCGCTGCTGCAGGGTAGAGGCCAGAAATGCCTGGGCGGTTTGAGATAGGAGTCCACTGTGAATTCCTCTCTCAGACGACCAGAGCCTGTGGACACACCATGCGCCCTGTCACGCTCTCCAAGGAAGTGAGGAAGTGCTGCTCTCACCATCTTAGAAATGAGAAGGACGGGCAATCCCCTCAGGTCCCCTCCCACTGTGGGAGCTTTTCTGGCCTCTCAATAAATCCTGCTTTCTAAAAAAAAGAAAACAAAGGAAATGGAAAGGAAGGCCTGGAGAGGGGCAGTGACTCTAGAGGTCACACTGAATCCACAGCACAACCAGGTGAGCTGCCCACAGTGAGCTGCTCTTGGTGTGCCACCCGTGGCTGCTCAAGGATTTTGGCTGCGAGCCCCCAGACAGCACAGACCTCCACGATGCACCCTCACGGCCATGCAAGGGAAGAGTCCCAGCCCACGGACATACAAGAGCCACAAGACAGCCAGGACCGGCAGTCTAGCCACACTCATGATCAAGGTCACCACTCAACCCGGACCCATGTCTGCTAGTTAAGAAACATTTAGTGCCGGGCTTGGTGGCTCAGCCTGTCATCCCGCGCCTTCGGGAGGCCGAGGTGAGAGGATTGCCCGAGCCCGCGGGTTCGAGACCCGCCTAGGGAGCGAGACTTCATCTCTACAATAAATCAAAACATCAGCCGGGCGTGGCAGCGCACGCCTGTGATTCCGGCTACTCAGAAGGCTGAGGCGGAAAGATCGCCGGAGCCCAGCAGGTGGAGGCTGCGGTGGCTGGGAGCGGCCACTACACTCCAGTCTGGGCAACAGAGTGAGACCCCAACTCAAAAAAAAAAAAAGAAACATTTAGTGATGCCAAGGGCCCTGCCTGGGAGCTAAGTGGGTGATGGTGGTTATGATAACAGCAGAGACGTTGAGGATGGTGGAGGTGAGGACGGAGGTGAGGACGGATGAGGGCGGAGGTGAGGATAGAGATGGTGGAGACACTGGTGGGCCATGGTCATGGTGAGCACCAACCGGAAGTTAGTCGCCGAGAGTAGCCCTTGACCCAGGCCCTTGACCTGGAACCCATGAATACTGAAGCTCCTCCGGCCACGGTGTGGGCGCCTTTGTTTCAGTCCCAGCTGCCTCCTCTGACCAGTCAGGGTCACAGTAGAGTTCTAGCTCCACACAAGGCCATGGGCAGAAAGGGAGCCTGTTGCCTCCAGGCATGAACGTGTATAAGTGAGCCGTCAGGCCAGCTCAGGCTGCCCATGGGAGAGGGGGCAGGACCTCCTATTCCAGGAAGGAGGCCAGGCCCGGGCCACCGCCACAAGGGGTAGAAAGGCCTTTCCGGGCGGGTGCAGAGCAGCCTTGGGCCACTAGGGGCGTCGAGGAGGGGTGGCAGGGCCTGGCAGGGGGTCTACAGGGAATGACGCTGGGAGGCGGAAGGCATGGTGGCTCCAGGCGTCTGGCCTGGAGAGCTGTCAGCAGTGGAGAGGCTGAGGTCAGGGGAGGTGTCTGAGAGGGGTCTGGGGTCTTGCTGGCAGCAAGGGTGGGACAGCGGTGGCAAGGAGTCCCCGGAAGTGGCCAAGCACGTGCTCCGAGGCGGCCACGGGAATCCCAGCGTCGCTGGCAAAAGAACACAGATTCCTATTGTGAGCATCAACTCACTCGCACCACACCTTCAGGCCCGCCATGATCAAGGCTCCAGCTTTTCCATTACCCACGGGCGGCCGGCCACTCGCTGTCCCCTGGGCGTGCCTGCCTCCGGCCGCCGCCAGGACCCCGGCGAGGGGCTGGCCTGGAGGAGCCTGGCTGGGAGCGTGGCCGGCCTCCCCCACACACAGCCCGAGCTGTGGGCCCTGCCAGGTGTCAGGCTCAATTTCCTGACCCTTCCTGCTCAGAGAACCAAACATCTCGTCCCTCCACCCAAGCTGGGTCCACCCAGATCGCTGCCTTGGCAGTGGGAAGACCCCCGGGGAGGACGGGCAGACTCACCAGGCAGGGCAGGGTGAGGGTGGAGTGCTGGGAAGCCATGGATCCAAATTGTCACCCACCTCTGGGCAGGCCGGGGCCAAAGGGACGGGGCGACCAGGAAGGGGCCACTCCAGGCCAGGTGGCGGCGGGGGAGAGCACTGGGCTGAGACTCCAGAGACCCACACTCAGACTCCTGACTCACCCTGTCCCGTGGGGAAAAACCGGGCTGGCTCCACTGGCAGATAAGGGGATTTTTGAGGGCCATCCCACCTTCCATGACTCAGTTCCCTTCCCTGCCAGCCATGGCCCTTGCAAAACCCTGCACTCATTGCTTTCAGTCAAAGAACAGCTTTATTGTGCTATAACTCACACGCCATACAAGTTGCCCATTGAAAGCGTACAATTCTGTGGTGTTTAGGATATTCCGAGTTGTGCAATCATCTCCACCATTTTACAACGCTTTCATCACCCCAAAAGACACCCGGACCCTATAGCTATGACCTCCCCCGACGCCCAACTCCCAGCCTCTCCACCACCATCATGAGCAGCCGCCCAGGACGCTGCCGATCTACTCTCTGTCTCTGGATTTGCCTACTCTGGACATCTCACAGAATCATGGCTTCTCTAGACAGGGAAGGCAAACTGGATCCGTCTGCGGCTCTCAAACCAGCTCCCCTCTGCGGCCCCATCCTGTCCCCAGCCCCGGACTCCGGCTGTCGACCATCCCCACCCCTCCCAGCAGCCCGGAGCCCTCTGTCTCCACTTCTCACATCCTTCAGTCTGTCCTTCCCACCGCTCCAGGAGCTGTTCTCAAGTAAGACCCGGATGAGGTCACCCTGAGCCCGCACAAGCCCTTCCGACCTTGCCCTCCGATGCCTGCAGGGTGCAGTCTAGACTCTGGCACCGGTGATTTAGCCGAGATTCTCCTGAATGCAGTGTCTCAGCAAGGGAGATATGTTCAAGAGATGGAAGAGAGGAAAACCAAAGCCATTTAAGGATGCTGTCGAAGCTTGTAACGGGGATCTTGCATTGAGGGGCTTGTATTCACTGTATTCTCCGGGAATTGCATAGAATGCCATCCGGATGTGTCTGTCTGGGTGGCAGGAGATGGGAACTCTCCAATGGTGCCCGTGCCTTGGTGGAGGGTTGCTGTCCCCGGACTGAGCCCCATGCCCACGTTCCCGCTGCCCTTGCTCTCAGGCTGAGAGGGCCCGCAACTGGGAAGACGGTAAGAGAGAAAGTTCCATGGTCGATGCTATGATGTCGCTCTACCAGGATCCTCTCTGCTGAGCTGCGCACCCAGGTCCCTGCTGCAGCGAGCTTGACAGCTCAGGCCCTTATCTAACGGGCATTGATCAGCTGGGAGGTGGGCAGCCCACAGTTAATGACCGACGGAAATGAGGGCTTTCTTGCCTCAAAGGGGGCCAACACCATGGGGCAGCTTATGCTCCCGAGCATTCCCAAGGGACTAGGCCGAGAACAGACACTCTGATTTCTTGGGAAATCACGTGCACCGAATCCTTGACTCAGGCTCTGCTTCTGGAGAGCCCAAGGCCTGAGTGTGTGCACTGAGGCTTGTGTGCATGTGTCAGCATGGTGGTGGAAATCTGAGGTGCCTGCTACATACGCTACAGCCAAAGCCCCAGCCATGGAGGCCCCAACATCAGACTGTGTCCCCTCCCTGACCGTTGTCTAGAGCCAGACACTCCTCTCCCACTTCATCCTCCAAAGCTCCAGCCAAATATGGCAGCTGCCCATCTGAAATGAAATGAAATGAAATGCTGAAAATGAAATGCAGCCTTGAGAGAAAAGCCGTGGGCCAGACACGGCGGGTTATGCCCATAATTCCAGCACTTTGGGAGGCCAAGGCCGGAGTTCAAGACCAGCCCAGACAACGTAGCAAGACCTTGTCTCTGCAAAAAAAAAATCAAAAGATTTGCCAAGTGTGGTGGTGTTGTAGTCCCAGCTACTCAGGAGGTTGAGGTGGAAGGAATGCCTGAGCCCAGGGGGTAAAGGCTGTGGTGAGCCGTGATTGTGCCACTGCACTCCAGCCTGGGTGATGGAGAGAGGTCACAACTCAAAAAAAAAAAAAGAAAAAAAGAGAGAGAGAGAGAGAGACAATCACCCATACTGTGATTGTCTTGCTTTGGTCTGGGCCACAAATCCCACAGTGACCACGAGCGTAAGATTCAGCTACATGTAGTAGAATATAGGGGAGCAGTCTGGGCAGGCAGCCCTGGGTGGGGTCTGGCTGGGGGTGACTAAGTAGCCAACACTGGAAGGTCAGAGTTGAGAGGGAGAGCAGAGGAGTCCCAAGGACAGGTTTCATCCTGGAGGAAGGCCTAGGAGAGACAGACAGTGGGGTGATCACACAGGACACTCAGCATCCGAGCATGCTTGGGTGGGTGGTCCAGGAGCTCGGGGCCAGACGAGAGGCCCAGGAGGGGTGACTGGGTGGCTGGGCAGTTTCAGACAGGGACTCAAATCTGTCATTAAAGCCCCAGGTCCCAGGATCAGGGTTTAGGGTGAGGCCTGCCCTGTGGGAATGAGGCCAGCACTCAGACATCAAAAGTACAGTGAGACCTAGAGCCAGGGTGACGTGAGGCTGAGTCCCGGATGGACAGTACAGAAGTCCTTAATCTCCTCCTTATCTCATGTAGACCCCGCCGGTCCTGAGGCTGGAATGGAGCAGAGCCCATAGGTGAGAGAACAAGAGGCCCCAGCTTAGGGAGAGAGGGCTGCAGAGCCTAACTACACATTCAGCAGATCTGAATAAATGTCTGCTAACTAGGTGCACTCATGGTATTTGGCCAACCCTGGGCACCAGCTATGGGCAAAGCCCATGCTGGGTGGGTTAGGGGCCTGGCCCTGTGCCTGATGTCCCTTCTGGCACTGCCTGGACACTCGTTTCCTCCAGACAAATGCAGGCTTGTACCCTGTGCGGGCAAACCCTCCTGGAGCTGAAGGTCCCTGGGACCCGGGCCCATGCAGACTGACCCCCACCAACCAGGCCTAGTGAATGGGAGTCCTCCAGGTGGGAACGCATCTTCCCTTAGGTCATGGCTTCCAAAGAAGGGTCACAGCCTCCCTCTATGCCTGGAGCGTCTTAGGACCGAGCCTGTGTCCCCCTCAGACTAGACTTTCCAAACCATTGTTGGACCTCCCCCATCAGCCTAACTTGCTTTTTAGGGGAGCTCCATGTGTCTCCTCTCAGGGCGTTCTCAAAGCATGACCATGTCTCTCTTAGGATAAGACCCTGCCCCCTCCCTCTTACCATCTTCCTAGGAGTTTCACCCACTGTGTTGCCTTCTATCTGAGCCTCTCTTTCCTCATCCATAACACAGAGGAGGTCACATCTGCCTCATGCATTTGTTATGGATGGATCTTGAACACATTAGCCTGAGTCATAAAGGCCTGCAGTTTGTATTATTCCATTTCTATGAACAGGCAAATCCATAAAGACATAGAGTAGATTAGTGGCTGCCTTAGCAGCTGCCTAGGGCTGAAAATAAGGGAGAATGGAAGGATTGGGCCATGGGGCCTAAGAGGGGCACAGCTTCCTTCAGGGGTAATGAAAAGATTGTGAAATTGATTGTGGTGATGGATGTACAACTCTGAATATAATGAAAAGTCATTAAAGGGTTCGCTTTCAATTGGTGAATTGAATAATATGTAAATTATAGCTCAAAAAGATATTTAAAAAACTTATAGACAAGCAGAGAAGCAGAAAAATACAACCACAGGAAAAAAAAACTAGAAAATCCAATGAAACAGACTCAGAAATGGCAAAGATGATCAAATTAGTTGGCAAGATTTGGTACTTCAATTATACGTATGTTAGACTGATTAATATTGCACTACAAGTCACCAAGACGCTTACAATTTGGGGTTTTTTCCCCCCATGTTTTAATTTGGATAGATGCTATTGCTGTGTTTTGGGATTTATTGATCTTTTCTCTGCTGTGTCTAACCTGCTGTCATGCTCATCCATTACATTTTTCATTTCAGACATATATTCAGCTCCAGAAGTTCCATCCGTTTCTTTTATGTCTCCTATTTCCCTCATTATGTTTGTTTTCCCTTACCATATTGAACATATTTTTCAAGGTGTCTCATCTGAGGCCAACTGGGGAAGAATTCACTTCCAAGTCATGTGGTTGTTGACAGTATCCTTGCCAGATACTGGGCTGAGAATTTCAGTTTCTAGCTGGTTGTCAGCGAGAGGCCACCCTCAGCTACTTGGTCTTTCTCAACCTTACGTCCTCAATGCCGTTGCAGGCAGTGTGGCAGGGAGAACTGGGGAGGAGAATCTCCTAGCATGATGGATTATTATCTTATACAACATAATCACATACATGTAATCATGGACATCCCTTCACCTGTGTCACAGTCCATGGGTTAGAAGGAAGTCACAGGTCACATCCACACTCAAGAGGAGAATGTCACACCAAGGGTGTGAATATCAGGAGGTGGGGATCATACCTCCATCTCTCACCACCACTGATAAGACTAAAAAGAAATAGAGAATACTCTATTACCAATATTTGTAACGAAAGGATAGACAGTATTAATGCTTCTGTATATATTAAACAGATATAACAAGGGAATATTACTAACAATAGCATGACAGTATATTTGATCACTCAAGTGGGATGGAAAAATTCCTTAAGACACAAATTACCAAAACTGACACAAGAAGAAATAGAAGTTTAGAAGGAAATGTATAGCCATAAACACCTATATTGAAAATGAAGCAAGATCTCAAATTAATAGCCTAAACTTCCACCTTAAGCAATGAGGAAAAAAAGGGAGCAAAGCTAAACCCAAAGCAAACAAAAAAGAAAAGAAGAATAAAGATTAAAGGTAAAAAAATGAAATAAAGAATAGAAAGACAACAGAGAAAAGTAATGAAACCAAAATGTTGGCTTTTTGAAAAGATCAACAAAATTAACAAATCCTTAGCTAAACTGACCAAGTAAAGAAGAAAAGAAAAAAATTTAAATTACTAAAACTGTAAACGAAAGAAAGGACTTTACAGCTAATCTTACAAAAGAAATAGATTCTGGCCAGGTGTGGTGGCTCAGCCTGTAATCCCAGCACCTTGGGAAGCCAAGGCGAGAGGATTGCCTGAGCCTGGGGGTTCGAGGACAGCCAGGGCAACTTGGGGAGACCCAGCTTCTACAGTAAAAAAAAACAAAACAAAACTAGCCAGGTGTGGTGGCATGCATCTGTAGTTCTGGCTACTTCGAAGGCTGAGGTAGAAGGATCACCTGAGCCCAGCAGGTGGAGGCAGTGGAGGCCGTGAGTGTGCCACTCACTGCACTCCAGCCTGAGCGACAAGAATGAGACTCCAACTAAAAAAAAAAAATAGATTCTGACTTACAGAAGTAACCTTACAGAGGATTATAAGGGAATGATATAAATAATTGTACCACAACAAATTAGACAACATAGATTATCTAATCTAGGTTATAAATGAACAAATTTTTAGAAAGGCTCAGACTACCAGAACAGACTCAAAAAAGAAACTGAAAAGCTGAAAAGACCTACAACAAGTAAAGCTATCACTTAATTAATTTTTTTAAAAAATAGCAAAATAAAAATGAAAGCACTTCCCACAAAGAAGAGCCCAGGACCAGATGGCTTCACTGGTGTTTTCTGCCAAACATTTAAAGAACAATTCATTTCAATCCTTCAAAAATTCTTCCAAAAACAGGAGGGAATATTTTCCAACTCATTCTCTGAGGTCCTGACACTAAGACAAAACAATGATAAAACAAGAAAAGTAGACCATTGCCTGAGCCCGCGGGTTCGAGACCCGCCTGGGCAACTTGGTGAGACCTCATCTCTACAATAAAATCAAAAATGAGCTGGGCGTGGTGGCGCACGCCTGTAGTTCCAGCTACTCGGAAGGCTGAGGCGGAAGGATCGCCGGAGCCCAGCAGGTCGAGGCTGCGGTGGCCGGGAGCGGCCACTGCACTCCAGTCTGGGTGACAGAGTGAGACTCCAACTCAAAAAAAGAAAAGAAAAGAAAAGAAAAGTAGACCATAGACCAATAATTCTTATGAATAAAGGCAAAACAAATTATCGATAAAGTACTAGAAAATGAATCTACTAACATAGCAAAAGAATTATACACAATGACCAACTGGGATTTATGCCAGGAATGTAAGGTTGGCTAAACCTACAAAAATCAATCAAGCTAATACACCATATGAACAAAATAAGAGGCAAAAACCAAATTATCATCTCCATAGATGCAGAAAAAGCATCATTAAAATCCAACACTGTTTTATGATAAAAACAATCAACAAACTGGGAATAGAAGTTTTCTCAACCTGACCAAAGGCCATCAATGAGCAACCTACAGTTAACATCATATATGATGATGAAAGATGGAATGCTTTCCCCTTCAGATCAGGAACAAGACAAGGTTGTCGCCGGGCTCAGGGGCTCAGCCTGTCATCCCGCGCCTTTGGGAGGCGGAGGTGAGTGGATTGCCTGAGCCCGCGGGTTTGAGACCCGCCTGGGCAGCGAGACCTCATCTCTACAATAAATCAAAAAATCAACATGGCGTGGTAGTGCACGCCTGTAATTCCGGCTACTCGGAAGGCTGAGGCGGAAGGATCGCCGGAGCCCAGCAGGCGAGGCTGCGGTGGCCGGGAGCGGCCACTGCACTCCTGCCTAGGTGACAGAGTGAGACTCCGACTCAAAAAAAAAAAAAAAAGACAAGGTTGTCCAATCTCACTACCTACATTCCACATTGTAGTGAATGTTCCAGCCAGGGCAATTTGGCAAGAAAAATAAGGCATCCAGATTGGAAACTGTCTCTATTTGCAGATGACGTGACTTTATTTACATAGTCCTAAGGATTATACAAACATGTACACAGACGTATGCACTACAACTTTTAGAACTAACAAACAAGTTCAGCAAGGTTGTAGAATACAAGATAAGTATGTAAAAATTAATTGCACTTTTTGACTATGAACAATCCAGAAATGAAGCTAAGAAAACAGTGTTGGCCTGGCACGGTGGCTCAGCCTGTCATCCCAGCACTTTGGGAGGCCGAGGCAAGAGGACTGCCTGAGCCCGGGGGCTCGAGACCGGCCTGGGCAACTCGGTGAGAACTCGTCTCTACAATAAGTCACAAAAACTCGCCATGCGTGGTGGCATGTGTCTGTAGTTCCAGCTACTTGGAAGGCTGAGGCAGAAGGATCGCCTGAGCCCAGCAGGTCGAGGCTGCAGTAGCTGTGAGCATGCCACTGTACTCCAGCCTGGGCGACAAGAGTGAGACTCCAACTCAAAGAAAGAAAAAGAAAACAATTCCATTTTCTTTCTTTCTTTCTCCGAAAACAACAAGACATAATTGACAGAAAGTAGAGAAATTCTAAATACATGAAAAGACATCTTGTGTTTATGGATTGGAAGACTTAATATTATTTAAATGTCAATAATCCCTAAAATGATCTACAGATTTAGTGGAATCCTTATCAAAATCCCAACTACCTCTGTTGTAGAAAATGACACGCTGATTCTAAAACTCATATAAAAATGCAAGAACTCAGAATATCAGAGAAAAAAGTAGAGGACTCTCAAATTAATAGCCTAAACTTTCACCTTTAGAAATGAGAAAAAAGAAGCAAAGCTAAACTCAAAGTAAAAAAAAAAAAAAGAAAGAATAAAGATTAAAGGGAAATAAATAAAACAGAGAATTAAGAAATAGAGAAAAGTAATAAAACCAAAAAGTTGGCTCTTTGAAAAGATCATCTCAACTTCAAAATTGACTACAAAACTACAATAACATTATGACACTTATATGGGGATAGACATATAGATTAATAGAATAGAACTGAGACTCTAGAAGTAAGCTCACACATTTACAGTTAATTGATTTTTTAAGAATTTATTTTATTTTAAAGATGTAGGGTATAATACAGAATTTTGATGCAGGTGTTAATCTTTTCAACAAACGGTACTGGAACAACTGTCTATCCACATGCAAACAATGAGTTTGGAGCCTTATCCCATGGCATATACAAAACTCAACTCACAAAAGATCACAGACCTAAATTTAAGTGCTGAAGCCACAGAACTTTTAGAAGAAAATATAGGTGTAAATCTTTGCAACCTTGAATCAGGCAATAATTTCTCAGATACAACACCAAAAGTGTAAGTAACAATAAATAAATAAATAAATTGGGGTTTATCAAAACTTAAAATGCTGTATTTCAAAACACCTTCAAGAAAGTGAAAAGACAACCCACACAATGGGAGAAAATATTCGCAAGGTATGTATCTGAAATGGGGCTTGTTTCCATAATATATGAAGAACTCTTACAACAATAAAAAGGTAAATAACCCGTTTTTAAAACACAAAAGGGAGTTTAATGAATATCTCTCCTACGAAGATGCAAAAATAGCCAACAAGCCTAAGAAAAAGGGTTCGAAATCATCAGTCACCAAGGAAATGAAAACAAAGCCATGATGAAACACTAGAAGAAACACAGACAATAACAAGTGTTGACGCGGATTTTTCAGGTCAGCCTGGGCTTCGAGAGTGTCAGTTCCTTGGGTCAGCCAGCCAAACCCCAGAGAGGGTCACCAAGGGGCTGGTAAGCCTAGCCCTGGAAGTGTCAGCTCTAACGGGCGGGCAAGCCAAACCCTGAGAGTCTTACTGGTTCCGTGGGCTGGCAAGCCTAGCCCCGGGGGTGTCTCAGCTTTAGAGCCTCGCCTGCTTTCAGCAGCTTTCCTGGTTCAGCTGTCTCCATTGGCAGCCAAGCCAGCCTCTGCTGTGCAAGGCTCTTGGGCTCCAACAATCTTCTGCAGCTCTTCAGGTTGCAGCTCTGCAGAGTCAAGGTTCTTGCCTCAAGTTCAGGAAGAATGAGGGACATAAGACAGCCAGAAAGTGAGAAAGCAAGATTTATTGAGAAGGCACAAAAGCTCCTACAGTGGGAAGGCACCCAAAGGGATTGCCCGCCTAGGGCTGAAAACCTGATGCTTATATAGCCCTAAGTCCAAGCCGATTGGCTAGCACTAGCTGTGAGCTGTAGCTGTTCTGATTGATCAGTGTTAAGGACCAATTAGCAGGAGGTAGGGGCCTGATGGTGAGCTGATTGGTTGCTTTTTGATCCCAGCAGTGAGTACTTAAGCTCTAGCTTGAGAAGCTGGCAGGGAGTTTGTTTACCAATGCTGAGCCTGAGAGGCCTGCTGGGAGTTCCCAGAGGACCCACCTGTCTGTCTGTCTAACCCTTCTCTAGCTATCTCCTGTCTCAGTGTTAACAAGGATGTGGAAAAACTGGAGCTTCCTACATTGCTGGGGGAAATATAAAATGGTGCAGACACTTTGGTGAACAGTTTAACAGCATCTCAAAAAGTTAAATATAGAGTTACCAAAGGAGTGATTTTACTCCTAGATATATACCGAAAAGAATAAAAAGCATGTTCTGACAAAAACTTGAGCACAAATATCCACAGCGGCATTACTTATAATAGCCAAAAAAGTAGAAGAACTCCTGTGTCTATCAACTGATTAATAGATACATACATACAATATCCACACGATGGAATAATATTCAGCTGTAAAAAGGCATGAAGTACTACTACATGCTACAACATAGATAGCCTTGAAAACATCATGCTACGTTAAAAACAAAAAAACAAAAAAACAAAGACACATGTTGCATGACTCCATTTCTGTGAAGTTCCAGAATAAGCAAAACTCTAAGACAGGGTTGCTGGGACCTGGAGGACTGCTGGGACTCTAAGACTGTTGCTGGGAGAGTAAGGAGTGACTGCTAGTGGGGATGGGGTTTATTCTGGAATAATAAAGGACCATGGAAGGGTCATGATGATGGTTTGATAATGGTGATGGTTGCGCAACTTGAGTATACTAAAAATCATTGAATTGTACATTTTTCAAGGGTGATTTTTATGGTATGTGAATAAATACAAAACAAATTTTAAAAGAAGAAATGGATCGTCTGAATGGGTCCACAGTTACTACAATTTTGATTTTATATTTAAATCCTTATGACAAAGAAAAACTCCAGGCCCAGATGCCTTGACTGGAAAACTCTATCATATCACTGAGGATGAGGTAATGCCAATCTCACAAAAACTTAGAAAACATAGACGAGAATACTTCCTAACTGATTTTATGAGGCCATTGTCACTCTGATACCAAAACCAAACAAGGACATTACTGGGGGGAGAAAAACAATAAATATAGAGCAGGGACCAGAAACCCATTTATATTAGTGCTTAAAAATGGAAATACCTAGAAAGACATCTGATAATAGACATATATGTTTGTCTCCTATTGCTACCATAACAAATTAGCACATTCTGAGTAACTCAGTTCACAATTCCCTTCATACACACGTATTTCAGTATTAGAAATCAGAAGTCCATACTCAGTCTGCCTAAAAGCAAGTTGTCACAGGTTCGAGTTCCTTCTGGAGGCTCTAGGGAGAATCTTGCTTTTTCTGTTTCAAAAGGCCGCTTCTTCCATCTTCGAAGCCATCGGTGTGGTATTTTCAAGTCTCTATCTTTATCTTTCAGTCTCTGCTTCTCTTATCACATCTCCTCTGACTCTGGTCCTCCCGCTTTACTCTTAGAAGGACCTTTGTGATTCCATTGAACCTACCCTGATAACCCCAAATAACCTCCCTATCTCAAAATCCTTAATTCAGTCATGTCTACAAGGTCCCATTTGTCATATAAAACATATTCACAGGTTCTAGGAATTGGAACATAGGCATTTGGGGAGATCATTGTACAAGGACATTAAAACAGTATATTCCTGGCTGGGCATGGTGGCTCAAGCCTATAACCCCAGTACTTTGGGAGGCCGAGGTGAGAGGATTGCCTGAGCCCACGGGTTCGAGAACAGTCTGGGCAACTTGGCGAGACCTCATCTCTACAATAAATAAATTTTGAAAAAATTAGCCAGGCGTGATAGTAACCTGTAGTTCCAGCTACTTGGAAGGCTGAGACGGAAGGATCACCTGGGCCCAGCAGGTCGAGGCTGGGGTGGCAGTGAGTGTGCCACTGCCCTCCAGCCTGGGCAATGGAGTGAGACTCCAACTCAAAACAAAACAACGTAAAAACAGTGTATTCCATATAGTCAGAAAGATAGAAGGATTGAGCATGCTAAGCAGAGACGTGAAAGATACAGAGAAGACCAAATCCCAGAGATGGAAAATGCAACGTCTCAAGATATTGAAAGGACTCATTGTAGAGGTGAAAGCTACAGTACCTGAGGGGAAACGCACAGGAGGGTATTCACAGAAGATTAGGCTCTGCAGAAGAGCAGAGACTGGTGGAATTGTTGGGGAGTTCTGTGTCTGCGCTGATGAGGGCTACTGGTGTGTGCAGGCTCCTTTTTGCACCATCGTTGCCTGGTTTGGGTGTCACAGTCATGCTGGCCTCATAAAATGATTCGGGAAGTGCTCTCTCTTCTATTTTTCTGAAAGAGATTTTGTGGAATTTGATTTTTTTTTTCTTCTTCAAATGTTTGACACCATTCCCCTGCAAAATTGTTGAGATCTGGAGATTTCTTTTTTTGGAAGATTTTAAACTACGAGTTAACTTTCTTCAATCGATATGGGACTATTCAGTTTATCTATTTCATCTTGGGTAAGTTTTGGTAGTTTGTGGTGATTGAGGAATTGGTCCCGTGGGCTCCACTGGGATGTCTCACACCGGAACCACAGGATTGTTTGGGGCCAAGAGCATGAGAGATGAAAAAAGATGGATTTTTCTCTTCTTTCTCTGAGCACGAGGAGGTCTCTCTCCTGCTCCTTGGGCCAGACTTGGAAGGCTTCTTCTGGAATTTCGCTGTTCATGCCAGTGCCCACTTCAGGGTTTCAGACTGCATTGTGTTCAGGCTGGAGGAGACTGGAGGGAAAAAATATGGTTAGACTTGCTACTGGTTCAGTGGTACTCCAAATTTTTTCCCCCGGGTGTTCTGGAGTTTACTGGGGGCCCGGGAGGCCCAGTACTCCAAATTCTTTACAGAAAAAGTTCCTCAGCTGCTGGTCTAAATGTTCCAATGAAAAGGCAGAGGTTACCACATTGGATAAAAGAGCAAGACCCAGCTATGCTACCTATAAGGAACCAACTATTTATAGGCAGATACAATGAAGTTTAAAATATAAGAATGAAATGTTGACTTTTCAGAGTCCTCAGCAGTTCCATGTATCCTGTCCAGATTTTACAGCTGCATTCAGTCAGAGAGACAGGGTAGAGTGCACTCACTCCATTTTACCCAGAACTGGAACTTAAAGATTCTTTCTGACATATGAAAGCTGAAAGAACTAGTTACAAGCAGATCTTCACTATAAAAAATTATTAAAGGAAGTCCTCAAGCAGAAGAAAAATAATACCAGATGGAAACATGGATCACATAAAGGAATAAAGCGCATCAGAAATGCTAAGTATGTGGGTAGACATAAAAGACTTTTTAAAAATTTTTATAATCATTGCAAAATATAATTGATGACTGGAAGCAAAAAAAATTACAATGTATTATGGAGGTCATAACCTTTAGAAGCAAAACATATGACAACTAAAGCACAAAGTCCTGGAAGGGGAAAAATATAAGTATACTGTTGCAACTTTTAATACTATATGTGATAGATGTTACTTAAAGGTAGACTAATAAATTAGAGGTGCATATTAATAGGCCAGGCATAATGGCTCATGCCTGTAATCCCAGCACTTTTGTAGAAGGCAAAAGATTTATTTGTTCTGAAGAGGAAACAGAATATAATCCCAACACTTTGGGAGGCCAAGGTGGGAGGATTGCTTGAGCCCAGGAGTTTGAGATAAGCTTGGGCAACATAGCAAGATCCTGTCTTTACAAAAAAATGAAAAATTAGCTAGGCATGGTGGTACATGCCTGTAGTCCTAGCTACTTGAGAGGCTGAGGTGGGAGGATCACTTGAACCCAGGCAGTCAAGGCTGCAGTGAGCTATGAGCATACCACTGCACTCCAGCCTGGACGATGGAGTGAGACCCTGTCTCTAATTAAAAAAAAAAAAGATGGTTTATAAACCATGAAACAATAACTGTAAAAAGCTAAGAGTTACATCTAGTGAACTAATAAATCAGATAAAATGAAGTCATAAATTTTTTTTTTTGAGTTGGAGTCTCACGCTGTCACCCAGACTGGAGTACAGTGGCTGCTCCCGGCCACCTCAGGCTCGACCTGCTGGGCTCCG
>NW_007250915.1:0-2034 GCF_000164805.1 Carlito syrichta | reverse complement strand
CCCAGGCGGGTCTCGAACCCACGGGCTCAGGCAATCCACTCACTTTGGCCTCCCAAAGTGCTGGGATTACAGGCTGAGCCACCGAGCCCAGCATAGATTTTTAATTAATTCAAAAGTCCTACACAAAAAAAGATAAAAAAGGAAACAATATCAATGATGATTTAAATCCCACTACATCAATTATTATGTAAACTATAAATGGCTTATAGGAGTGACTGGCAAATGACAACCCGTAGGTCTAAGCATGTTTTTGTATGACCCTTGAACTAAGAATAATTTGTATATTAATAAAGTGAATTTTAAAAGAAGAGACAGAAAAGAACACATAGCAAAGATCAGATCTGGCCCACAAACCCTAAAATATTTACTACTTGCCCCTTTGCAGAAAAAGGTCTGCTGCTGGTCTAAATGCTCCAATTAAATGGCAGAGGTTGCCACGTTGGATAGAAGAGCAAGACCCAACTATGCTGCCTATAAGGAACCAGCTATTTATAGGAAAATACAAATAAGTTTAAAGTATAAGAATGAAATAGGAGGATTCCCTGTGTGTATGGATCCAAGGACCTGAAACTGATTAGTCCTTTCTTTATGGAAAAGCAGAAAATGAGAAAATCAAGATGCAGAAACTGAAGTACAAGGAAGGTATGTGACTTCACATAGCTTACAGTGCTTATGCTGGATATGAAACAAGATGATCTGATAACATTTCATGTTCCTAACCACTGTCAAAGATAAACAAAGCCCTGTGTCTCTCTCTCACCTGATAGTTGGGACCAAGACTGCAAACTGCTGAATAGACAGACTGTAAAGCAGAGGGAAAAGTGAACAAAACCAGAAGACCCTCATAAGGAAGAACAGGTCATTGCAGAAGAGAAATAAAAGCAACCCCACCTTCCCTCAAAAACAGAATTGAAGAGGGGGAGGGAAAGGGGTAAAGGGAGAAAAATCTACAGAAATGAAGAAAAACCAAAAGAAGAGTATGGGTCTCTCCCAGACGCCTGGGAGAGCAGACACTGAGAAAATTGACTTTGGAATACAAACAATGAAAAGTCCCCAGAATGAAGGGTCTCAAAATGCAAATGTAGATATCAAAACAATAATGGAGAGACTAAAAAGAATTGAGGAGACACAAGAAGAAACTAGGAAGGAGCTGATATCTGAGATAACAGTAATAAAGAATACTGTGAATGAAATAAATAACAAATTGATAAGCATGGAAAGCAGAATTACCCAAGCAGAAGAAAGAATCTCAGAGCTTGAGGACCAAAATATAGAAATAACCCAAACTCTTAAAAACACAGAAAATAAGCTAAAAAAGACAGAACAAAACCTTCAAAGAGATGAGTGACTACCTCAAGAGGCCTAACCTAAGAATAATCGGACTCCCTGAGGCAGAAAGAGAAACAGAGACCACATTGGAACAAACTTTCCACGAGATCATTCAAGAAAATTTCCCTCATCTAATCAGTGATACAAAAATTCAAACACAAGAGATTCAGAGAACCCCCGCAAGACAACAAATGAGAAGACCAACTCCTAGACACATAATAATTCGCCTAAATAAAGTAGGCACAAAAGAAAAAATCCTAAAGGCAGCAAGAGAAAAAGGCCAGATCACCCACCATGGAAGACCAATCAGAATAGCAGCAGATTTATCTGCAGAAACCCTGCAGGCTAGGAGAGCTTGGAGCCCTATCTTCAAAGTCCTAAAGGATAAACAATTTCAACCAAGAATAACCTACCCGGCCAAGCTAAGCTTCATCAGTGAGGGAGAATTAAAATCTTTCCCAGATATCCAATCCCTAAGAACTTATGCAGCCACAAAACCATCTCTACATGAAACACTTAAGAAAGTACTAAACACAGAAGAAAAAGAAAAAAGAACAACGTTCTTCACAAGAGTACAGGGAAAAGAATAAAATATACACGAACCAACCCCAAAAGCAAAAGAAAGACAAAAAAAAGAAAAAAGAAAAAAAAAAAGACTTTTTGAAAAAACCAAGTGGAAGAACAATAACTCAATAAGAACTCCAG
>NW_007250914.1:191240-192087 GCF_000164805.1 Carlito syrichta | reverse complement strand
TGAGAGAGAGAGGGCGAGAGAGAGGTCTGTATTTATCGGTTTTGGGAGGGGGCGGCCTGTGCTCTCTGAGCCTGGCCGTGCCAGCCAGAGCCATCTCAGGGTCTTTATTGGAGGGAGCTATGAGGTAGTATTCCTATAGGGAGATAATGTTTGTACATGAGTTTAAGTGTGGCGCGCGGGAGAGAGGCAGGAATTTCCGGCCTTTGTTGTCTTTGTTAGGTTCCCCAGTGTAGGCGCCATCTCGGGAGACATCCTTCTGGCTGTTCCCCGTGCCCTTCGCTCCCAAAGGGCCGGGATTACAGGTGTGAGCCACTGTTCCAGCCTAGGGGGTGCCTTTTAAAAATAGCACCTGACCCCACACCTGTTTCCTATTTCTTTATGACTCGAACACCATGAAAGAGAATAATTGATCCAATGGAGCAAGAATTTCCACTTGGGAGAAGTCTAATCAAAAGAAGTCCAATCCGGCGTCAACTGAGACTCAAATGGACAGTTTCTTTCACATACGCACCTCCCAAAAGTCTTTTTTCTTTTTCTTTTTTTCTTGAGTCGGAGTCTCACTCCGGGCCCAGACCGGAGCGCAGCGGCCGCTCCCGGCCCCGCAGCCTCGACCCGCCGGCTCCGGGGTCCTTCCGCCTCCGCCTTCCGAGGAGCCGGAACTACAGGCGCGCGCGACCACGCCCGGCTGGTTTTTTGATTTATTGTAGAGACGAGGTCTCCAAGTGGCCGGGCGGGTCTCGAACCCGCGGGCTCAGGCCATCCGCTCACCTGGCCTCCCAAGGCGCGGGCCGACAGGCTGAGCCCCCAGCCGGTCTTGACCTCAACTCTCGACCACACGAAAAAGGGC
>NW_007250914.1:176651-190657 GCF_000164805.1 Carlito syrichta | reverse complement strand
CGCCCCCACCCCCAAGACACCCCCATGGGGCCGAGGCCCACGCGGCCCCCGCAGCAGCTGCACGTGGCCAGGGCAGTGCGCTCCCCCGAGACCTGCTTCCTCCCGGCTTCCCCTTGCGGGGCAGCTCCTTTCGCCCCTCTGGCCTCAGCCAAGCCCGCCGCGTTGGCCACACAGCCGTAATTATTCTGCAAGTCTCGGAAGAGAGACTGTCACCCCAGCACCTTTTCAACCAGGGCCCTGGCAAACTCCTGGATACCAACAGATCCGCGAGGCTCCATGGGACAGTAGCCCGGACCCCAATGCCAAGGGCATGCTGCGGAAGGGGTGGTGTCGCACCCGCTGTCCCTGCGGCGTCCGAGCGGCAGGCCGCTGTCCCGCCAAGGTCCTTGGACAGCCCTGAACCCCACCACCGCCGTGTTTTCTGTGTCCAAAAGTGGTCTCTTCGAGACCCGGGGAGATTCACCAGCCTGATCACCGCCCCCTCCGACACTCAGCTCTCTCACCTGCTCCCTAAGTGTAGACCTGATTCGTGAGGGGCCTCGGAGCAGGTTCCTTCAGGAGCCCCCCCGAAAAAACCTGGGGATCGATCAACGCTTGCAGCTGGGGACAGGAACAAAAGGCCGGACCCAGAAATCCCCACAGGAAATGGAGGGCTCACTTACGCGAGGTCTCAGCCCGGGACACAACGGGAGTGGAGACAAGGCAAAGAATCAGAGAAGAAGGGATTCGAGGACCACACAGTCTCAGTTCTAAGTCTCTGACCAAGGGGATCTTTCTGCTTGGAGTTCCCTACTCTCCCCAGTTTCTACTCCTATCCCTCATTCCTGTTCTACACAGGAAGTTAAAAAATGAAGGAAAAAAAAAGCCAGGCGCGGCAGCTCAAGTCTGTAATCCCAGCACTGGGGTAGGGGTAGGCCAAGGTGAGAGGATTGCCTGAGCCCAGTGGTTTAAGACCAGCCTGGGTAACTTGGCAAGACCTCGTCGCTACAATAAATAAAGAAATAAATAGCCAGGTGTGGTACCGCGCATCTGTGGTTCCAGCTACTTGAAAGACTGAGGCGGAAGGACTGACAGAGCCCAGCAGGTCGAGGCTGCGGTGGCCGTGAGCATGCCACTGCCCTCTAGCCTGGACGACAGAGTGAGACTCCAACTCAAAAAAAAAGATTCAGGAATGAGCTCTCAAGTTAGAGTTACCAGATTAAGTAAAAATGCAGGATGCCCCGTTACATTTGAGTTTCAGATCAATGTCAAATACTTTTCTGTATGAGTATGTCCCGTGCAATTTTGGGGCATCCTGTGTTTTTTCTGGCAACGCCGTCCCAAGGACCTTCGAGCTACTGTCACGCCCACTTAGCACTTGCCAAAGCCACGGAGCCACGTAACTGCCCCTGGCCTCCTCAGGATCTTATTTCACAGCCTGGGTGCCCACAGCCTGGGTAGTCACAGGTCACACGCGGCCTTTGTGCCAGCTGCCTTGATGGGAACCACCCCGCTGGGAGGTGAACCAGAGTCAACAGCCCTGGGCTGGAAGAGAGAAGAACAGTTTCCAGGAAGAGATTTCGGAGAGAGGATGCAGACTTTTGTTTTTATGAGGAGGGTCCCGCCCAGTGTGCTCGCCTCTTGGCCTTAACGGCTCCCATGTGTTGTTCTTGGAGGAGCAGGCTGGGAAGCCCCGCTCCGTGGTTTGCAGGCTCTCCTAAGGACTGGGAGGCTTTTCTCCTCAGACAAGCATTTTATGGGGCGGCTTCGTTCCTCCAAACTCCAAACGTGTTTGTTCCCCCAGTGAGAGGAAAAGGAGGTGCAGGCCGGAGAGAAGACGGCCAGCCCAGGAGTCCAGGAGGCAGCTGTCCAAATGGGCCCTGGCCACGGTGCCTGGCGGACAGATTGTCACAGCGCAGGGAGGCGGGGGCAGTGGCCTGGAGCAGCCTCCTGGGAATGGCCGGCTGTCCTCGACAGGGCCCTGCGGGGATCTCCAGTGTTTCCAGACCTGAGTGATCCAGAAAGGAACGATAATAAACATGCCCTATCCTTCAAAGTTTACAAAGCATTTTTATAGGCATTATTTCACTAGGCCTTTGAAAACCACCATGTGAGGCGGAGAGGGCTGATAAGGGAAGGGAGGGGCGTGTTAAAACGTACCGGTGATTTGTGGTAATCGGGCAGGAGAAGGCATGGGAAGGATGGTCGGGAAGGAAGTTTATACTCACAGACCCCTCGGAATCGAAGGTGATGGCAGGCCACGCAGGGCCACACAGAAGCGCCAAGGTTGATCAGGAGGCAGAGACAGCGGAGCAGAGACCGTGACCCAGAGCTTTTACGGGGTTCTTGTGGGAAGGAATAGGGCGAGGCAGGGTAGGTATGCTGAGTATGTTTAGGATGGGGTGGTTTGGGCCACGTCAGCAAGCTCTGGATGATACGGCTGGTCCCTAGTTGTCCAGCACCTGGCCTGGGGCGGCAGGGTGGGGGTTTTAGGGCAGGGGGAATGTTGGCTTGGTGCCTGAGAGTTTGATAAAGGAGATAGATGGCTGGGGGTGTGGGCTCTGGACCGGTTGGTTTGCAAGTCAAGGGCATGCTCCAAGGAGAGTCGTTTGGTATCTCTAGGAATTAGCCAGAACACTCAGCATACAGGAAACAAGAATGTGTGGTCAATACAGGGAGGCCAGGGCACGCCCGCCCCAGCAGGACACGGCGGGTGCAGAGCACAGCTGGGACTCAGACTCTGGGTCCAGTCCAGGGATCGTTCCAAGACTCTTCGATGATGTCCTCTTTGTCCCTTCCAGGTGACTTGGGTGGCCCTGAACCAATCCGTGGATGGCCATCTTTTCTGGTTTATCAGGGATGGAGGGGGTTCCCAGGACGCGGGGCCTTCGGTGCCCAAGCCAGGACGGTCCCAGGCGGATGGGGATGGTGGGTGGCCCTGTCATGAGCCATTGGGGCCTCTCTCCCTGTCTCTCCTCCCTTCTCCTTCTGACAGGCCTCGCTTTAGCAAGG
The DNA here is from genome assembly GCF_000164805.1 of Carlito syrichta. Lineage (NCBI taxonomy): Eukaryota > Metazoa > Chordata > Mammalia > Primates > Tarsiidae > Carlito > Carlito syrichta. Next base: position 187,666 of record NW_007250914.1, on the reverse strand, counting down.
TCTTAGCCCGGGACAAACCGGGATGGGAAAGAAGGCGGAAGAATTAGAGAAGGCGGGATCTGAGGCCCAGGCAGTCTCCGTTCTAAGCCTCGGACCAAGCGGATCCTTCCTGAAGTGCCCTCCTCTCCCCTGGAGGCTTCTGTTTCTAGCCCTCGTTCGCTTAACTCCTGAATCCACTTCAGACTTCCCAGCAGGCACCAGAATACCGCCTCCTCCAGGAGCACTGTTGACCTCCACACACTGTGTTGGGCCCTCTGTGGCTTCCCAGGTAGAATTGTGTCATCACAACATTTGGTGTTATTATGTGCTTATTGCGAGCCCACCTCCTCCTCTGGAAAGTAACAACCTGAGAGCATGGCTGTGGCTTCATGCATTTATCAGTCCAACCGCTATTCCTTGATTGCTGTGTGTCAGGCAGTAGGCTAGATATATTGTATCCAGAGGATATAATGATGATGAAAACAAATCCAGTCCCTGCGCCCATGGAGCTTACAGTCTATTGGGTGAGACAGATGTCAATCAAATAATGATACAAGTAAAAGAAACATTACATCTATGTCAGTAATCATTTGTGCTGATTCCCAGGCAGTCAGTACTACCCAGGAGGAGTACCCAATGTTAGGAGAGCTTAGAACAAGGGGGCCAGGGAGGCAGGGGTGCCAGAGAAGCTTCCATTGGGGAAGTGACGATGAAGTAGAGATTCTGGGGCCAGCCCCAGTCTGTGCCCTTATTTCAGGAGGGAGGTGGCACTTTACAGCAAAGGCTCTTACTGAGGGTGATTTGACCTCGAGACACCAGACATTTGCCCATGTCTGGTGACATTCAGCCAGGTCTGGAGATTTTTTTTTTTTGGTCACTCCTTAGGGGTAGGGCTGCTATTGGTATCTAGTAGGTAGAAGCTGGAGATGGATGCTGCTCAACGTCCTACAATGCACAGGACAATCCCCCACAGCAAAAAGTGGTCTGGCCCGAAACGTCAACTGTCCCCCTGTCAGTCAAGCAGAGAACAAAGGCGTGCAGCGCATAGTGTGCGTAGAGGTTGGAGACCCTGAGAGTCCTGTGGTCACCGCGGCATGATCAGATCAATGTTTTGAGAAGGCCAGTGTAGATGCAGTGTGGAGAGCAGAGGTGACAGCAGCAGAAGTAGAGAGGTCACAGAGTGGACGCCTGCAAGAGTTGGGTTGACAGATGATGGTGTCTTGGACCAGGACTTTCAGGAGGAGGGAGAGGGCTGAACCGATTCCTCCACCACTGAGAAGGTGACATAACGGGACTTGGAGATGGGGGTTGGCGCAGGAGTGGGTACTAAAATGGCACCTGATTTTCCAACTTGAGTGCCTGGATGGGGTAATCATTGCACATGTTATTCTGCATGCATTAGCTCAGTCAGTCCTCACAGCCTCATGAGGAAACTGAGGCACAGGGATGGAAGCACTGACGCCGCCAGCCCCCGCTGCAGGCTGTCTGGCCCTGGTGCTCTCTGCCGCCCCGCGTGGCCTCTGCAGAACGACGCTGTCCACTCGGCTGGAGACTCTGGGCGGGGACCAGACTGGGGCCCAGGTGCAGAAGCTCACGCTGGGTGTGTTGAGTTTGGGGTCAAGTAAGAGCGCTGAGGCACAGCCCGACGCCCAGAGGAGAAGTGCTCTTCACGGGCCGGAAACGTCGCTGCCCCCCAGGGACGCAGTTGCCAAACGGGTTGAAAAGTGCCATGAACGGAGCCATGCTGTTTTCAAGGAACTATGCTGGGTGCTAGGTATACTGAGACAACTGGAAGACAGCCCTTGTCTGTGGGGGCGTCATAGCCGTGGGGGGAACACAAGAGCTTGAAGGTGCTAGAACTCCACTTGGCTCCGGCCCCAAGTTCAGTCATCCCGCTCTCTCCTACCTCATCCGAGCGTCTTGATCCATGAATCCGTGGATCGATGGACTTGATTGAGGAGATGAAGTTCATTGCCTGCGGGGAAACTCCTTGGTATTCCCAGAGTCTGGAAAGCAAGAATTCAGTTGTCCGGATGTTGTAGCCAATGAGCAACAAACCAACAAACAAAAAAAAATACAAAGCAGAGGTGTGTGCATGTAGACAAGTGCACAGACCACCCCCACCCCCCGGCCCCAGGGTGTTCTACCCTCCTGGGTCTCTGTGGGTCGTTCTTTATGCTACAGAATCATAAGTTCTGCTGCTCTCTCTTTGCGCGGGGAGAATAAAATGAGGAGCCTGGCCTGAGAGAGAAGCGTCTGCCTAATGTCCTGTGGCCACCAGAGGGTCTGAGGCTGGATAATGGGCCCTGCTTTGTTCCGTAGCCAGGCCCGGACCTCAGCTGTTTCCCAGGATAATGAGAAATCTCAGTCTGTTTGTGGGCTGGGGTTTAACTTGGGCAGGCTGTTTTCTCGTTTTAGGAAGTGGAACGCTCAGGTCCAGCTACAGCACGCACAAGGCCCCATGCAAAATGAAAACTCCAGGCTTTTGTCCAAGGATAAATTAAGAATTTCGAGACAGCAGCAGCAAAGCAGTACACCAAGCATGGAGCCCCTCTGAGCGTGGCGCCCTGGGTGGCACTCAGGTAGCGGCCTGTGAAGCCAGCTTTGGGTGGCGGAGTGGGGAACAGACGGAGGGCAGGCGTGTTTTTTCTGTGGCCTAGCGCCCACGTGGAGGAAACAGAGTATGACAGAGCTGAACCCGATCCCAGGAGGAGCCGGCCAGCCTCCGTAGCAAAGCCACCGGCAGCCACAGCAGACCAGCGCAACCTCTGGTGGACGGCCTCTTTTTCCAAGGTCTGTAAGAGGAAGGGACTCCCAAAGGAGGAGGAGGGGTCCTTCTCCACTCCCCCAGCTTCCAACACCAAATCTCCACAGCCAGGAACACCTCTCGACCTTTCTTCCTGGTGCCTCACAGTACCTGTTTGAACTTCCTTACCTTGACATGTTGCTCCGGACGACCCTTTTTCCTGTTTTTGCTTAATTACACAAATGTTTGTTAAGTGCTACTATCTGCCTGGTGCAGCTCTAGGCCCCGGTGATACAGCGGTGGGTGCTGATGTCAGCCATACTGGTGAAAATACTGAGTCATCCCTGCCAGATGATATGGGGCTACCACCCTAAGGCATCCTCTGCTGTCTTCAATCCTGGCGATACCAGACCGCCTCCCAGGCCTCCAAGGACCGGCTAAAAACCCAGCAACTGAAAGAGCTGCTCCAGAGCTACGGGCAGTAACATCTCTGATTGGTTGGGGGACAAAGGTGAGAGATCTCTTTTGGCATTCAGGGAAGACCTCTTGCAGAACGTGACGACAGAGCAGAGACCTGAGTGAAATGTGGGAGTGACATGTGAAGATCCGAAGCAAGGGAATTCTAGGCAGAAGGAATGGCAGATGCAGCGGCCCTGAGCTGGGATCAGGTGCCGAGTTTAAGGGCACAAGGAGGCCAGTATGGTGAAGGCAAGGGGAAGAGGTAAGGTGGACAGGAAGCTGGCGGGCACTTCCTGAAGGACTGTTGTCCTGGAGTATAAGACAGCAGTGAAGAGGAATGAACTAGAACATCGATAAATCTCAGAAACAACGCTGGGCTAGGGAGGAAGCCAGGATCAGATGAATGCATACAGCATGGTACCACTTACAAAAAGCTGAGACCACAGCAACACGTCCATGCTTTTTCATGGCTATCTCTATCTTTCTTTTTCTTTTTTGAGTCAGTCTCACTTTGTTGCCCGGGTTGGAGTGCAGTGGCACGCTCCTGGCTACTGCAGCCTCGACCTGCTGGGCTCAGGTGATCCTTCCGTCTCAGTCTTCCAAGTAGCTGGAACTACAGGCATGCGCCACCACACCTGGCTGAGTTTTTGATTTATCATAGAGATGAGGTCTAGCCAAGTTGCCCAGGCTGGTCTTGAATCCCTGGGCTCAGGCAATTCTTTCTCCTCTGCTTCCCAAGATGCTGGGATTACAGGTGTGAGCCACCACGCCTGGCCTCTATCTATCTATATTAATATAGGGTCCATATATATATTAGAGAGAGAGAAAGAGAATGTGAAAAAAGTGAAACATAGACAGACAGGAGACTTACTTTTGCCAAAGAGTGGAGAGATCCGGCAATGAGCAGAAGGGATGCGGAGGGAAGACAGGCTTCCTCTGTTGGCTGCAGTTTTATTTCGTTGAAAGAAAGCTCCAAAGCAAATTTGACAAAATGTTCTCACCTGCTAAGACTGGGTGTTCTATTTCATAATAATAACTAATCTGTGTTGGGCGCTTACTGTATACCAGAACACAGTGTGAACTTGGTCCTTTAAAGCAATCCTAGGAGATTGTTCTAATATATATTCTTTTTTATTTATTTTATTTTTTTTGAGTTGGAGTCTCACTCTGTCACCCAGACTGGAGTGCAGTGGCCGCTCCCAGCCACCGCAGCCTCGATTTGCTGGGCTCCGGCGATCCTTCCGCCTCAGCCTTCCCAGTAGCCAGAATTACAGGTGTGCGCTACCACGCCCGGCTGATTTTTTGATTTATTGTAGAGATGAAGTCTCGCTGCCCAGGCGGGTCTCGAACCCGCGGGCTCAGACAATCCACTCACCTCAGCCTCCCAAAGGCGTGGGATTACAGGCTGAGCCACTGAGCCCGGCATATACATTCTTATAGATGAGGGAATGGAAGCCCAGAAAAGTTAAATAACTTACTCGAGATGATACTGCTCACAAGTGGTGTGGCGCATGCGAGCAGCTTGACTGCAAAACTGTGCCATGACGCCCACTGGAAAGCATAGAAACCAACACTCAAAAATGCCAACTGGATGCCAGCACCGTTCTAAAGGAATTAGGAGCATTCATTCCCTCCGTCCTCAACACAACCTTCCAGACGAGTGTTACCGTGTCTGTTTGACAGAGGAGGAAGCTGAGGTGCAGAGTGTAAAATAGCCTGCCCAGTACTACCCATGGGTAGGGAGGAAGTGCTGGGATTCGAACCCAGGCAGTTCAGTTCTAGAGTCTGCACTCTTTCTTTTTTTGTTGTTTTTTTTTTGAGTTGGAGTCTCGCCCTGTCGCCCAGACTGGAGTGCAGTGGCCGCTCCCGGCCACCTCAGCCTCGACCTGCTGGGCTCCGGTGATCTTTCCAGGCACGCGCTACCACGCCCGGCTGATTTTTTGATTTATTTTAGAATGAGGTCTCGCTGCCCAGGCGGGTCTTGAACCCGCGGGCTCAGGCCATCCACTCACCTCGGCCTCCCAAAGGCGCGGGATGACAGGCTGAGCCACCAAGCCCGGCTTGAGTCTGCACTCTTAACTGTCTCACAGAACTACCACTTGAGGTGCCATCTCTTATAGCCTCCTCAGTATGTTGATGTGTGCTTGAAACACTTCATCATGTGAATGTTTTAATGTAAACAAAATGAATCAGTGGAAGGGCGCTCATCACTAGCAATGAACACTGTGAAGAGAATCAAGATATTGACGTGGAAGAAAGCACAGATGGCTCCTTCCATCAAGCACCAGAGCTCAGCCGCCCCTTGTCACTGCTCCCTGCATCCCTGAGGCACCTCCGAGCTACTCCTCCGCACTGGGTCATAACCATCTGTTTCTATCTGCCTCTCCTGTAGGAAGTACATCCATTTTGAATTTACCTTTGCACCCCCAGGAGCAGGGCTCAACAGTTGTTGTAAAACCATTATCATCGGATGAATAATAAGGCCCCCCAAAGAAGCCAACTGCTCCCTGCCCCCACTGCCCATGGCGCCCCAACCCATGCAGGGGCTGGCAGCCCCGCTAGTCCGCACTGAGGAAAGATGTGGGTCCAGCTCCTGGCTGACCAGAGCTTAGACGCAGGGGTCAAGACGTAGGACAGCAGAGGAAGAATGAGGGGACGAGTCAGCCCAAGTGGACTGGACGGAAGTGAGTGTTGCGGGAGGTCGAGGACCCTAAGGACAAGATTGAAACTGCAAGAGAATGGACCATTAGGTACAGAGAGACGGAGGGTCTTGGGTTTGACAGACAGCGCTTGATAAAACAAGCTGCTTTTGGAAGACGTCGCAGCACCACTGAGTTTTCCGAAGCTGAGCCACACAACAGTGGCACCACAGAATCTGTTTGAAAACTGGAAGCAAAGTAGACAGATTTAGCCCCGAATCACCTGCATGAGAACAACTACCTCCCGCTCAGAAACTGACACCTGGCCCCCTCTTACGGACACGCCTTGATACAAAATGTTTCTTTCAGTTTCCTAGTTTAGATATTTAATGACAGATCAACACTCGAAAAGTATACCCACTTGGCTTGAGGTAGCAAAGTACAATGTGAAAATATTTACCAGAAGAAGAAACTGAGATTTCTCAGGAATGCAGAGTATTTGACGCTTTGAGCCGAAAATTCTTCATTCACCAGCTTGTGTTTGAACTCTGATTTTGGTTTTCTGTCAGAGTGGAGCACTTCCCAAAGATGTATCTGTGGCCTGCGAAAAAGAGTGACCGACCATAGGAGAGAGGAAAAGCAAAGAAAGAGGAAGCCAGGCACAAGACTCACCAACTCCTCACGCTCCTTGCATCTGAAGAAGCTTCCTGAGCGGATGTGTATGCAGACTGTAGGTGCTATGGATATACACGGGGCGGACCCCCAAAAAGCCGGAACTGTCTTTTGAAGCGCAGGCCCCTTGTAGTCCAGGCTTCCCTCGCTAGTCAAATGTTCTAGGAACCTGTCAGCATCAGTGTACCAGTCAGCGTTGTTGTGAGAGGCTGCACTGCAGGAGAAACAAGTTGTTCTTCCGCCATAAGAAGGCGCCTGCCCACCCCGTGCTGAGTGTTCAGCAGTTTTTGGCCAAAAATGGCATCGTGCTCCACCATCCCTATTCACCCGACCTCACCCCGAGCGACTTCTTCTGGTTTCCCTGGATGAAAAAAAGTCCTCAAAGGGAAATGTTTTGCCGACGTGGAAGAGGTGAGGCAAAAAACGGCAGGAGCACTAAAAGGCATTCAATCGGTGAGTTCAAAAATCGTTTCGAGCAGTGGAAAAGCATCTTGGCTGGGTGCATGGCATCAAAGGGAGAGTGTTCTGAGGGTGACTGAAGTTTAAGCATGGAAAAATAAAAACACAATTTTTTATAAATAAATTCTGGGGGTTTTGGGGTCCCTCCTCAGAGACATCCCATTCACTAATTTCTGACGTTTCTAAGATTTCCCAAAGTATTCTCAAACTTTGGATAAATTTACAAGTTAAAAAGTGATCTGACGGTTTAAAAGTATGTCTATCCGCCAGGGTCACACACAAGGACTCGGTAACGCTGCTCATGGTCTTCTCAGCCACGATAGCTATGCGATAAAGCATCTAGGCTTGGAAAACGTACTTCGAGGATCCTCAGTCCTAATTCTCCACCCGTGCTTCTGTCTTCAGAGAAACACTAGGTGCCGTGGCCATGCCTCTCTTACATAGCTGCCTACTATTCCTTGGAGAAGGGAGCGCTTACCTGCCACCATGTCCCCCTGATGCTCCCGGTCTTGCCTGATCTTGGAGGTTGAGCGGGGTTGGGCCTGGTTAATACTTGAAAATAGAGGTCTTGCCGGGCTCGGTGGCTCAGCCTCTAATCCCGCGCTTTGGGAGCCTGAGGTGAGTGGATTGCCTGAGCCCGCGGGTTCGAGACCCACCTGGGCAGCGAGACCTCATCTCTACAATAAATAAAAAAATCAGCCGGGTGTGGTAGCGCATGCCTGTAATTCCGGCTACTTGGAAGGCTGAGGCGGAAGGATCGCCGGAGCCCAGCAGGTCGAGGCTGCGGTGGCCGGGAGCGGCCACTGTACTCCGGTCTGGGCGACAGAGTGAGACTCCAACTCAAAAAAAAAAAGAAAAGAAAAGAAAATAGAGGTCTTTTTAGCTTATTGTAGAACTTCTCATTCACTATGATAATTTTTTTAAAAAAGCTAGTCAGAGTATCTTTAAGTAATTTTCTTCCCTTCACAGCTTCTAGGTAGAAACAAACCTCCGAGTGATCTTGGGTTCCCCTCTCTCTCTGACTTCCCACACCCAGCTGGCTGCCAAATGCTGTCAGTCCTGCCCTCACAACACCTCTCCGGCAGCCCTCCCCTCTCTGCCCCTGCCACTTCCCTCATTAGACCCCCAACTTGCCTTCTGGTTTCCTGTCTGTCCTCCTCCACTCTGTTGTCTCCATTACCGATAGAGTGATCTCCGTCCAGTGCCTGGGGTGCAGTCAGACCAGCTTGGAAATGCTCACCCACTTGGAAGCTCTGATTTTTCCACCACGTTGTTCAGAACTCTCCAGGCCTCTCTCACCTCCACACGTGAAGCCGGATCGCTTGAGCCACCACCCAGGCCCTCCCAAACCTGCTGCCTGCCCATTTGCCTCTGCACCCAGCACTCTCTTGCTCTCCCTCTCGTGGGGAACTGTCACGTGAGGACATGTCATCTTAGAGTGGGCACAGTTTGAGAGCAGGGAGGGTTCCGTGGCCGAAAGAAAGCCAAGAATTGGATACGGGGGACAAGTTCCAGCCTCTGCCGCACCTACCTGACGATGCTGTTGCCCGGATTAAAGGCACAGGTTGGGAAAGCACCCCACGTGACCTGCAGCAAGATACACGTTCATTCCTCCTCATGCATGTGCATATTCCCCACTGGCCTAGCAGCTTTCCGCACAGCAAACTCACAACCTGCTTTTCATGAATGAATGGAGCTCTTGCTGCAGCTCTGCTGTGGCTCCCTGATCAGATCTTTTGTAACTTGCTTATGATTTTGGTCGTAGGAATGCTTGCTGCTAGCGTCGTTTACTGTCTAAGTGGATGAAGGGCTCTCTTTCTACATCATCTGTTTGCTCAACGAATGGAATCAGGCTGAATAGCTCCAAGCCTCAAAAATTTCCAAATGAGGCAGACTAGCATTGCTGGGATCTACTGGCTTAGTGTGTGATTGCTAAGCTACATTTTACGTGGATCCCTGCTGTTTGTCCGGAGCGCAGATGGCACACGAAGCAATCCATGCCAGCCCCTCACGTTCTCTGGTTTGAGTCCTCCTGCTTAGACGTCTCCAGGGACACTAGGACGGAGGCGTGGATGGGGAGGGAAGTGGGGTTCTGCCCTCCTGGGAGCCCCAGGGAAGCTGAGACGATTCCGGAGGCCCCCGCTGGAGGCGCCCACGGTCTGTGACCTCAGGAGAAAAGCCCAAGGAGAAGGGCCGGCCGCAGCACAAGTGGGCAGCTCCTCCATCAGGAACACCTGGGCTTCTCTCCCTCACACGAAGCACTCAGCAGCCTCAAAATCCACCTCTAGCCGGGCTCGGTGGCTCAGCCTGTCATCCTGCGCCTTTGGGAGGCTGAGGGGAGTGGATTGCCTGAGCCCGCGGGTTCGAGACCCGCCTGGGCCACTTGGCGCGACCTCATCTCTACAAGAAATCAAAAAATGAGCCGGGCGTGGTAGCAAGCGCCTGTAGTTCCAGCTACTTGGAAGGCTGAGGCGGAAGGATCGCCGGAGCCCAGCAGGTCGAGGCTGCGGTGGCCGGGAGCAGCCACTGCACTCCAGTCTGGGAGACAGAGTGAGACTCCGACTCAAAAAAAAAAAAATCCACCTCTGTTGACTTTAGGCCTGTTGCTAAGGCCCTCGTGCTGCAGCCTGGTTGCCTTCGTTGGTGGCGCCTCAGACTCCTTTGCCGGAAAGTTCTTAAGCAATGACTCAGTGAAGGACTTAAAATGTCCAGGCGCTGTCATGTAAAGCAATCCCCCAGAGCTCTGGGAAACGGAGCAGACTGACCTAAAAGGAAAAGCAACTTTTGGATGGCTGGAGAGAAGCAGCTACTTGCTTCCCTGGATGCATGGTGCAGAGGAAGCCCTGGAAATGACTGGCAAAGGATACGACCTTTCCCAGGCCGACCCCTACGAGGAGCAGTCCCCGTGAGAGCCTCCTGGGGGTCGTGACCACCAGCCAGCCAGCCAGCCAACACCAAGGCTCTAACAGCCCGGATTCCCGGCTCTAGCCTGGCCACTAACCCCATGTCTCTCCCTCTCTGCACTGTCTCCTCACTGGGGACAACGTCCCACGCCCTCCTCTCTGATTCCTTCAGACTCACCGGGGTAACCTCTTCTCTGACTCCATGAAACCTCAGAGCTTACACACTGAAATATCTCCTGAGACGGAATTGTGCTAACCAAATCTCTCACAGTCTGCCTTTTGCGAGTTAGTCATACTCTGGTCTAGTCTCAACATTCCTGGCAAGGAAATGCTTCGTATTTTTAATTGTGCGTGCATAATCATATGGGTGGATACCTACGTGTGTATGTGTGTTTACATATAATTTTATGTGTGTGAATATAGAGGTGTGTGAATATAGAGGCACGTATATGTATATATTTAGAGATTTCCCTAAACACTCATCTCCTCAAATAGTATTTGGGGATGCCTCCCACGTCTCAGGCATCGTTCCAGGTACAAGAGACCAGCAGTGAATAAAACAGACTAAGTACCTTCCTTGATGAGGATTAGAGAAGATCCACAATAAATAAATAAATGACCATACATAGTATGTGGGTGTCTGCATATATACTACATGCACACGCACTCACGCGCAGTGGCCAGCATATAGCAAATACCTAATAATTACATGCTCATTAAGGATAAAGAGGACTAATATTTATTGAGTACTTATTGGATGTGAGGTGCTCTTTTAATCCTTAATAACCCTATAAGATAGGAGCTATTATTATCTCCATTTACAGGCAGAAAACGGAGGCCCAGAGAGAGCACACAGCTAGCAAGTGGTCATGCGGGATTGGAGGCCAGTCACTGCTTCCAGTCCCTTGCTTTCTTAGTTTTGCTCTTGAAAATGGGCTGCCTTTTAACCTGGGTGGGTTTGGAGTCGATCATACTCAGTGATCTGGCATAGAATCAAAGAACTGAGTAGCACATGTTCTCACTCATAAGCAGACCCTGAACATTTACCATAATCCTATAAGAAGTCGGACTCGGTGGCTCAGCCTGTAATCCCACGCTTTGGGAGGCTGAGATGAGCGAATTGCCTGAGCCTGCGGGTTTGAGACCCGCCTGGGCAAC
>NW_007250914.1:169000-175419 GCF_000164805.1 Carlito syrichta | reverse complement strand
GAGGCTGCGGTGGCCGGGAGCGGCCACGGCACTCCAGTCTGGGCGACAGCGTGAGACTCCGACTCAAAGAAAGAAAAACAGACCAAATTCTACCTGTGTAAAAAATTATTTAAATCTTGTTCTAAACAGAATATCAACTTTATGCAGTCATTACTATGCTAAGTTAATGAGGTTTTTTTAAATAAAAAGGTATAAATAGGAAAACATACTCACTTTTCTCTCCCACTTACGCACATGGCAAACCTACTCTGCACTGCTTATCCTAACTGTCATCATCAGAATGTACTCACGGCATGGCCAGTGTATGGGGGACAGCAGGCTTGATACTGGGGACACAGAAAACTTGCCCTCTCTGAGACTAAAATACACTGGGAATAGCAAGAGAGTAAAATGTAAGCTGTGAATTCTGTCCTTGGGGATCTGGAAGATTGGGTGGAGAGCTAGAACTTACATGCAGGAATGTGCAGATAGCTGCCCAATGTCAAGTGAGCAATACAGATGATTAGAGCCGACATTCAGAGCAGAGAGGGCTCTTTGAGAGCTCAGGATGCCGGGAAAAGCCTCAGAGGCACTCACATTCATGATTGTTTTTAAAAAAAAATTCTCCCTTCTGAACCTTAGAATCATCTCCTTGTTTTATTTTCTCCCTTACCAAATCCCCATTGCTTTCCTATCCAGAGGCCATCTTGGTCTTGAATATAGTCTATAATCCCTTTTGTTAAGTTAATGACAAGTTTTGCTGCTGTTGTTGTTGTTTTTGCGTTGGAACCTCACTCTGTCTCCGCGGCTGAATGGAGTGCAGTGGTATGGGTAGAGCTCACAGCAGCCTCAACCTCCTGGGCTCAGTTGATCCTCCCATCTCGGCCTCCTAAGTAGCTAGAACTACAGGCATGCGTCATCATGCCCGGCTAACTTTTTGATCTTGTTTTTCTTTTGTAGAGACAAGGTCTCATTGTGTTGCCTGGGCTGGTCTTGAACTCCTGGGCTCAAGTGATCCTCCCAACTTGGCCTCCCAAAACGCTAGGATGACAGGTGTGTGAGCCACAGCACCCGGCCTAATGGCATGTTAATCAATCAACACTATTTAATGAGTCCCGGTGTGTACCGAAAGGGCAAACCATGGGAGGGCACAGGGTAATGAAGGAAACAACCTCCATCTCCCCAACGGAAGTGGACACTTGGGGCGACTGTTGGTCTCACAAGAACAGCCCCTTCTGTGGGTACAACCTCTGATACATAGGCCGCACCCTATTTTCCATCCTCTGACCAACCCTGTCTCTACCTCATACCCCTGGCCTGGCCGTAGTTGGACAGCAGTTCCAAGCTGGGCTCATTTCAAATTCTCCGCTGAGAAACACTAAGCCTGGTTTTCACTGAGGCTGATTCGCATGTAACAGAGTCCTAGACAGAAAGGCCATGAACAACTGCTACTGAGGTCTTTGGCATGGCGCTGGTTTCTGCTTGCCCCATGGTTTCATTGTTTATTCAACAATCTGTCCTTTACAGATGCCCCAGTATTCTTTCTTTCCTTTCTTTTCTTTTTTTCTTTTTTTAGAGGCAGGGTCCCTGTTGCCTGGGCTGGAGAGAAGTGACATGATCATAGCTCACTGCAACCTTGAACTCCTAGGTTCAAGCAATCCTCCTGTCTCAACCTCCTGAGTAGCTGGGACTACAGGCATGTACCACCATGCCCAGTTAATTTTTTTTTTTTAGAGATGAGGTCTCCTATGTTGCCCTGGCTGGGCTCAAACTCCAGAGCTCAAGCAATCCTCCTGTCTCAACCTCCCAAAGAGTAGAGATTACAGGCATGAGCCACCACACTTACCCTGTATTCTTTCAATAGATATCCCCCCTCCACTACTTTTTGCCAACATCAATGAGAGCCAGTATCTGATGTTTTCAAGTTTAAAAAGATTAGATAAGCCGGGCTCGGTGGCTCAGCCTGTAATCCCGCGCTTTGGGTGACTGAGGTGAGTGGATGGCCTGAGCCCAGGGGTTTGAGACCCGCCTGGGCAACTTGGCGAGACCTCATCTCCACAATAAATCAAAAAATCAGCCGGGTATGGTAGCGTGGGCCTGTAATTCCAGCTACTCGGAAGGCTGAGGCGGAAGGATCGCTGGAGCCCAGCGGGTCGAGGCTGCGGTGGCCGGGAGCGGCCAGTGCACTCCAGTCTGGGCGACAGAGTGAGACTCCAAGTCAAAAAAAAAGATTAGATAATTCATAAATTGGTTATAGAGAATGTACTGAGAATTCCAGACTTAAAAAAAAATGTAATGGGTCATTCTATTGAGGTGGGAATGAAGGCAGTAAGGGTCTATTCTATATTTGGAGATAGGAAATTCGTAATCCTCTCCAAAACATGACAAAGCTGCCATAAATCAATTTTTGTGGCCACCTAGGGCTATGTACCCACTGGGAGCAAAGTTGGGGAAGATCTAGTAATTGCCTCCATAAAGCAGTTTCAAAGAAATGAGAAAAAGCCAAGACCAGGGGGTCATATGGCTGCTTCTAAGTGCATTAGGAACGGCAAATTCTGTCCCCAAAGTCTCTCCTACAGGTGTAAACTCAAAGTCAGGGTCATAATATGATTCCACTAGCCACTGGTCTGAGATCACTAAAAACAAAGTTCAGAAATGGATATTTCAAGCTCCTGAATTATACCTCCCCTTGCATGAATAAGCAAGATCGATATAAGTTTGATCGATAGACGCGGCATGATCAGGAGGGAAGTCCTGGCGGTGGAAATTGAGACACGTGGGAGAGGTCGGAGGAACTGGGGAACCTAAGCCTTCAAGCCTGTCTGAAACATCCCCGCCCCCATGCCCCGCTCCCACCAACTGGGAGGCACCAACACTCCACCTACTGGGCTCCATTGTCCAGCAATGCCCACTCTGGGGCCAGCACTTGAACTCCACATGAACTGGACGGGGTGAGGCAGAGCCCACGCAGAGAAGAAGCTGTACACGAGGACTCACTGAGGAACAGCATTAAGACTGGGGATATTGTGTTGGCAGAGGCTTTGAGGGTAGGGTGTGTTATTAGTGGTTTCATTTGCTAAGTAATCCGTCGTCTGATGAATATCAGATGGGAATCTCAGTATAGCTATGGAAGGAATGAAGATCACCCAGCTACCTAGACTTAGAGACCGACGGCTCTGTGATCTAACCTTGGACACAGTAGTTGATTTGCCTTTGAATATAGCCCATTGCATGGGTGGTTGTACATGGGCGTGTCAGATCATGTTGGACAGAAGCATCTTGGGACATATGGCGTGAAGTGCACTGTGTGTGTGTGTGTGTGTGTGTGCACTTGTGTGTGTGCTATGCTAAGCAGCTAAGAAGGAGAATGTAATAGTGACCACGTGGAGTTGGTGCCTGGTGTCCTCTTCCCTGACTACAGCTCCTGAAATTCAGTGTGAGCCCCTGAAGCCTTTGCCTATATTGCATGATAGCGGGACACCCCCCCCTCACCTCATCAACACAATAGCTGGAAGCAGTGGTGTACCAAAGGCTGGGCAGGGGAAGTAGTTTGCCCAGGGGGAAAGCGATACGGAAGTCTGTAGAAAATTTAAAAACAATAATAAAGCCAACTAGAAGTCGGTCTGCTTTTTATTATCACCATGTGCTGGCAATTCCAAACAATGTCAGTGATAAAGTACTCCTTCCTGAAAAAGTCTTTTGTTGGTCTGAGTTCTAAACCATTGCTATGTGACTGCTGAGTTTTAATATTACGCTTTAATGTAAACTTCAAATTATCATGCTTTTTATTACTTATCCTATATCACTTGCATTCCACTTGGACGTTAATTTGAACTCCCAGTTACACAGCCATGCCCTCATACACGCGGACTCAGCCACACACGTTTGTTTTGAGTAACTTCCTGACGGTTTGAAATCATTCAAGCTCACGTCATGCGCCTAACCCCATGGTACGTGTTCTTGCATCTCAACAGTAGATTCAAAATAAGCAATAATAACACAGTAATGACAGAAATGGACAGATAGCACTTGCGTTACTTTAATTCCATTATTCTACAAAAGCCAGGATAAATGATGCTGGTCTGACATTGCCAGAAGAAATCAAAGGGGCAGTGTTTGAATGCCTTGATCATAATCACCAAGAACTGAACACTTGATCTAAAGCAATGGTTCAAATAATGTCCATGTTTGCTAATTCGACATTAACTCTTCTTTTGTATTGATACAGACTATTACATGTGATACTTTGATACATGCATACAATGTGCAGTGATTAAATTAGGGTATTTAGGGTAGCTGTCGCCTTAAATATTTATCATTCCTATGTGTTGGGAACATTTCAAATCTTCTAGCTATTTTGAAATATACAATAATTATTACTAACTATAGTCATTCTACTGTATTACTGAACACTAGAACTTATTCCCTTTATGCATGTTTGTACTCATTAACCAAACTCTCTTCACATTCCCCACCCTTCCCAGACCCTGACAGCCGTTCTTTTTCCATGAGATTAATTTTTTTTTAGCTCTCACATGTGAGTGGAACATGAGTTATTTGTCTTTCTGTGCCCGGCTCATGTCACTTAACATAACGACCTCTGGTTCCATCCATATTGCTGCAAATAAAGTGATTTCATTCTTTTTTATGGCCGAATAGTCTTCCATTCTTTATACATACCACATCTGTCTTATCCACTTATTCATCAGCAAACACTTAGGTTGATTCCATAGCTCTGCTATTGTGAATGCTATAATAAACATAGGGGTGCAAGTATTCCTTTGACGTAATGATTTCCTTTCTTTTGAATAAATACTCAGTCGCGGGATTGCTGGATCATGGGGTAGCTCTATTTTTAGTTTTTGGAGAAAACTCCATACCATTTTCCATAATGCCTATACTGATTTACATTCCCACCAACATATAGCAGTTCCCTTTTCTCCGGAACCTTGTCTGCTTTTGTTATTTTTTGTCTTCTTGAAATAATAGTCATTCAAACTGAGGTGAGCTGATATCTCGCTGTGGTTTGGATTTGCATTTTCCTGATGATTAATCATGTTGAACATTTAAAAAATACATTTATTGACCATTTGTATGTCTTCTTTTGAGAAATGTCTATTTAGATGCTTTGCCCACTTTTGAATTTGAAGATTTTTGGTGTTGAGTTGTTTGTGACTCTGATTTTTGTGGAACAAAACTTTGGAAGTTTTAACTAAAAATAATACAAATATATAATGAATTTTCTATTTTCCTATAAATTTTTCAGCTGTGTCAACATTTGAAACAACTAGAATCTATCCCTAAGACACAAGGACATGCATAGTATCGTAATTCCTAGAAAGTATTGTGGCATTGGATATTTGTGAATCTCTGCTAAATTTATCCTTATGTTTTAGACTTTTCCTATTTAGTTTATGAAAGAAAATTTTTTAAGTTAAAATTAAAAATATTGATTGAAAAAAACTGAAAAATTTTTGTTTTCAAATTGTAACTTTTGCAAACTTGTAAATAACTTTCTCAAAATTAATCTTTGTGTATTTATGCTCAATAGGCAATAAGGTATGTCCCTCTATGTTCATACTTTTTATTAATTTTAATATTGTGGGGTACAGTTAAGGGTTAGGTATACAAATATGCTTCATTCAGGCACCCTTGTTGATAAGGGGTATCTCCCCGTCCCCAGACAGACATTGACTACCGTTAATCCCACCTCCCTTCCCCTCCCTCCCCCCACATAGTTTCCCACCATTGTCAATCCTTTTCTTAATAGTATTATGATAGATGTTCAAGGTCCACTTCTGAGTGAGAACATGTGATACTCAGATCTTTGTTTCTGTGAGAGGTCACTCAGTATTATTAGACTCTAGTTCCATCCAGGTTGCTGCGAAATTCATGATTTTGTTCTTTTTTATGACTGTGTAGTATTTCATCGTGTATATGTATCACATTTTTTTAATCCAGTCCTCTTTTGATGGGCAGCATGGTTGTTTCCAGGTTTTTGCTATTGTGAACAACGCTGCGGTAAACATACGTGTGCAGGTATCTTTTTAATAGAGTGATTTGTGTTCTTCAGGGTATATTCCCAGTAGGGGGATTGTGGGGTCATATGGGAGGTCAATATTTAGAGCTTTTAGGAATCACCACACTGTTATCCACAGAGGTTGCACTGGTTTGCACTCCCACCAACAGTGTAGGAGTGTTCCCTTTTCACCACACCCTCTCCAGCAACTGTTATTTTTGAGTTATTGATAATTGCCATTCTGACTGGAATTAGGTGGTATCTCAGTGTGGTTATGATTTGCATCTCCTTGATGATTAGTGAGATTGAACATTTGCTTTTTTCTTTTCAGCACATTTGAGTTCCTTGTAGATCCAAGATGTTAAGCCTTTGTCGGACCTGGAGTTGGCAAATACTTTTTCCCAGTCTGTGGGCTGTCTCC
>NW_007250914.1:166241-168568 GCF_000164805.1 Carlito syrichta | reverse complement strand
GTTTTCCCAGCACCATTTACTGAATAGGTTCTCCTCTCCCCAGTGGTGGGTGGTGGAGGCTTTGTCGAAGAAGAGTTGGTTGAGAAATTGAGGTTTTGCTTCTGGAATCTCAATTCTATTCCATTGGTCTATATGCCTGTTCCTGTACCAGTACCAAGCTCTTTTGATTATTGTAGCTTTATAGTAAAGTTTGAAGTCTGGTAGTGTAATTCCTCCTGCTTGGTTTTTTTGTTTTTTGTTTTTTGCTGAGGATTGTTCTGGCTATTCTTGGTTGTTTGTGTTTCCATATGAATTCCTGTATTGTTTTTTTCTAGGTCTGAGAAGAATGTTGCTGGCAGTTTGATGGGTATTGCATTAAATCTGTAGATTGCCTTAGGTAGAATGGACATCTTTACAATGTTGATTCTTCCAATCCATGAGCATGGGATATTTTTCCACTTGCTTGTGTCATCTTTGATTTCTTTGAGCAGTGTTTTGTAGTTTTCATTGTAAAGGTCTTTCACATCTCTGGTTAGGAAGATGCCAAGGTATTTCTTTTTTGTTGTTGTTGCTATTGTGAATGGGATTGTGCTTTTTATTTGGGTTTCTGTTTGTTTATTATTGGTGTAAAGAAATGCAATTGTCTTTTGCACATTTATTTTATACCCTGAGACTTTGCCAAAGTCCTTTATCAGTGCAAGGAGACTTTTGACAGATTCTGTTGGGTTTTCAAGATATACGATCATGTCGTCTGCAAAGAGGGATAACTTGACTTCCTCTTTTCCTATTTGAATACCCCTGATTGCCTTCTCTTTTCTTATTGCTCTAGCTAGGACTTCCAATAGTACATTGAACAGGAGGGGAGGGAGTGGGCACCTTTGTCTTGTTCCAGTTTTCAGGGGAAATGGTTCCAATTTTTGTCTGTTTAGGAATATGCTAGCTGTAGGTTTCTTGTAGATGGCTTTTGCTATTTTGAGGTATGCTCCATGTATGCCTAGGTGTTCGAGGGTTTTTATCAGGAAGAGGTGCTGGATTTTATCAAAAGCTTTTTCTGCATCTAATGATATAATCATGTGGTTTTTGTTCTGACGTCTGTTGATGTATTTAATTACATTTACTGTCTTGCAAATGTTGAACCAGCCTTGTGTCCCAGGGATGAAGTCTCCTTGGTCATGATGGTTGATTTTTGAGATGTGTTGTTGAATCTGGTTTGCTAGGATCTTGTTGAGAATTTTGGCATCTATTTTCATCAAAGAAATTGGCCTGTAGTTCTCTTTCTTTGTTGGGTCTTTACCTGGCTTGGGTATCAATGTGATGTTAGCTTCATAGAATGATTTTGGGAGGGTTCCATCTTTCTCAATCACCTGGAATACTTTCAGTAGCATTGGTATCAGCTGCTCCTTAAATGTCTTATAGAATTCTGCTGGAAAGCCATCTGCTCCACGGCATTTTTTTGTAGGTAGTTTTCTTATTACATAGTCAATTTCCTTGTTTGTTATTGGTCTATTTAGGGTCTTGATTTCTTCTTGTTTCAACCTAGACGGGTTGTATGATATCAGAAAGTCTTCCATTTCCTTAAGATTTTCCAGTTTGTTTCCATACAAGTGTACATAGTAGTCTCTAATGATCTTTTGTATTTCTTTGGGGTCGGATGTGACTTCATCTTTTGTGTTTCTGATTGTGTTTATTTGGACATTTTCTCTTTTTTAAATTTTTCTTATTATTCATGATTGTGAGAGACCAATATGCAAGTCTGAATTTATTTTTCTATTTTCCAAAAAAATTGCATTTATGTAATAAAAGCATTATTACATTATTTTTTCTTTATTATACTACAATATTTTTGTATCTTACAGTTTATTTTTATTAGGATAACTATATATACACAGTTGAATAAACTTTTTTTTCACTGTTTGTGTTTTTTTAATCATCATCATTACCCGTGTTTCATGAATTTGGTTTGGGTTTTTTTGAGTTGAGGTCTCACTGTCACCCAGCCTGTGATGCAGTGGCATGATCATGGCTCATCACAGTCCCAAACTCATGGGCTCAAGCAATCCTCCTGCCTCAGCCTCCTGACTACAGGTGTGCCCCACCAACACTCAGCTAATTTTTTTTCCATTTTTTAATTTTTTATTTATTTATTTTTTTAAATTAATTAATTAATTTATTTATTTTGAGTTGGAGTCTCACTCTGTCGCCCAGACTGGAATGCAGTGGCTGCTCCCGGCCACTGCAGCCTCAACCTGCTGGGCTCCGGCGATCCTTCCGCCTCAGCCTTCCAAGTAGCCGGAATTACAGGCGTGCGCTACCACGCCCGGCTGATTTTTTGTAGAGATGAGGTCTCG
>NW_007250914.1:162847-166177 GCF_000164805.1 Carlito syrichta | reverse complement strand
CTCAGCCTCCCAAAGGCACGGGATTACAGGCTGAGCCACCAAGCCCGGCTGATTTTTTTTATTTTTTATAGAGGTGAGATCTCACGATGTTGCCCAGGCTGGTCTCAAACTCCTTGGCTCAAGCAATCCTCCCACCTTGGCCTCCCAAAGTGCATGAACCACTGCACCCTCGTGATTATTATTGGAAATAACTTTGTTGAGCGATACCATAAAATGATTTCTAGGTATCTAATAGGCCAAGTGTGTCCCTAGCTGGCTGACCCAGGACACATAACTGACCCAAAGTGGGGGCCGGGGAAAGTGAAGGATGGTCCTGAGCATCCTTCTAGCTCTCCCTCAGTTGAGGCAGAGCTGTGTTATCCAGTGTCATAGAGTCCGAGAACTCCTGCTATGAAGGCCATGGAGGTCCCTCTGTGCCCTTCCCACAAGGCCAAGGTGGGAGGATTGCTTGAACCAAGGAGTTTGAGACCAGCTTGGGCAACACTGTGAGATCTCACCTCTGCAAAAAATAACACCACAGAACACTGCAGAACAATTCCAAGACATCTTCCTTGTGCCCTTAAAGCCAAGGACCGTTTCTTTTTTCTTTCTTTCTTTCTTTTTTTTGAGTTGGAGTCTCACTCTGTCGTCCAGACTGGAGTGCAGTGGCCGCTCCCGGCCACCGCAGCCTCGACCTGCTGGGATCCGGCGATCCTTCCGCCTCAGCCTTCCGAGTAGCCGGAATTACAGGCATGCGCTACCACGCCCGGCTGATTTTTGGATTGATTGTAGAGATGAGGTCTCGCTGCCCAGGCGGGTCTTGAACCTGCAGGCTCAGGTAATCCACTCACCTCAGCCTCCCAAGGGCACGGGATTACAGGCTGAGCCACCGAGCCCGGCTCAGGGACTGTTTCTACTACCAGGAGAGCTGCTTCTCTAAAAGGGAGGCTTTGCTGGCAGAGGAGGACAAAAGGGATGGTAACAGGGTACCACGGAGAGAACAGTCAGCCAAAGCGTCGGAAACGTGAGCGCCCACCCATGCTCCCCAGCTCACCCTGCAAAGACGACCCCTGCCACGACGGAACAGGGTGTGCAAGTGAGAGAGAGAGAGAGAGAGACAGAAGTTAAGAGAGGCCCCAGGAGGAGGCTCCTTGACCACCAGGAGCCCCAAGGCTTGCTTCTCCCTGGGAAGCCTCCCAACCTGGGCTCTTTTCTCCTGCAACCTAAGGACATGGGTTGTGCTTTGCTACTGCAGAGGTGACAGTTGTGCTTTGCTACTGCAGAGGTGGCCACTAACACTCACAAAGCATCTAATGTCCCCAGGTTAGACGTGAGCGTGGACATCCTAGGATGGTCTGCCCGGCTTGCTCTCAGCCCCCAAGTCAGGCAAGAGCATCCTGATACCCGCATTTCCCCAGCCCCCAACCACAGCTCACTGACCCAGGGATGATCTCTGACTCAAGCTGAACCCATAAACTTTTTCCCCAGGAATTTTTAACCAGCATCAAGAAATGTTAACAGATCAGACTCCCTCCCATGGGGGAAGTTATGGCCAGTCATGTTTCCAGAGACAGGGAGCAAAAGAATAGCCTCCATTTGAGTCTCTTGCCCTAACCTCATCCTCAAGGTTTGCTTGTTCTGAACATTTTAGGATCCTGAAAGGAATACACTCCCCCTTTTGCTAAGTGAGGTCAGGTCCTGATCTTTGCAATCAAAATTACACAGGCTGTGGGAACCTTGTAGGTGTTGGGTTATAGTTTGAAAACAAGAACAAAATTGAGAGGTCAGAAAACACAAGCAGTCCTCACACCAACCCACCTGCCAGCTGTGGCTTGTGGTTTTTCATACCCGGCAGTTGCGTGCTTGAGTTTTATCTAATTTTTTAAATTAATTTTTTTAAAAAAAGATGAGGTCTCATATGCTACCCAGGCTGGTCTCAAACTCCTGGGTCCAAGCTATTCTCCTGCCTCGGCCTCCCTAAGTGCTGGGATTACAGGTGTGAGTCACTATGCCTGGCCCTCATACCTGAGCTTTTAAGACTGCCCTCTTCCTGGTTTCACCGTGCTGCCTGCACTTGGTAGGGGCAGGTGGGGAGCACCTTGAGGAGAGCCGGGAGGGCTGTGCCCAGCTGCAGCTACCCCTACAGAGGCTCCCATGCAGAGTAAGGTCCGCTGACCCACCCTGCCAGTCTGAAGATCGCACTCACCCCATCATCGCTCGCGGCGGAATTTCTTCTTTCCATCCTCCACCCCCCTGGGGCTTACTTCTCCCAGGGAGAAAACCCTCTTCCCTGGCCTGACCTAGTGGGAGAGGGAAGATACGTCTCCAGGGAGCTGTCTTCTGGGGTCCGGAGGGGAGAGAGGGAAGGGAATGGGCATTTGACCTACACCTGCCGCGTGCCAGGCACTTTAATGTCGGCCGTCCCGTGTCCTCCCAACAGCAAACACGTGAGGCCGGTGTGGTCTTCGTTTGACCCGCGAGCCTGACCACAGCGGTCCTCCTCCGCCTCTCTCAGGTCTGCAAATAGCACACATCCTGAGCAGCAGCTGTTCTCTTCCCATGCTCCCTCTCCGCTACCCCCCACCTCCTTCAGCCTTGTTTTCTATGCGAGAAGCACCCTGCTTAGAACACCTGCCACGACTGGTCCCGAAAGCAACGTGCGGGGGAAGTCTCTATTTTCATACCAAACCTGGTTTCCTGGTGGGCACAGAAATTGTTGCCTGCTGAAACAGCAGCTCTGGCAAACGTGTCTTCAGTCTGCTTAGATGTGCATCAAATCAGGAGCTGGGCTTGCAGTTAAACCAACGGACTGTTTCTAATGACCTGGAAACAAAACTCCCTTTAAAGCTACCGCTGCTGTTGGCCTAGAATCATCAGCACAACTGGAAACACAGGGCCCTGGGGCAAAGCCTCCGCCTGTCTTTGCATTTCAGCCCCACCCCTCCCCCTCACTCTTCTTCTCTCTTCCAGCCCCTGTCCAGGACGAGACTGACTTCACGTACACACACACACACACACACACACACACACACACACACACACACACACACACACGGTGCTGACCAAGCCTGAGCTGGAGGCCCTGGTCTCTGCCCTCAAGACGCAGGACCCTCAACTGTCCCCCCCATGCATCCCCTCTCCAGCCCTTCTGCCTCTTGCCAGTCGGGACCAGAGTCACAGGGCCCGTTTCCACCACTGCTTTCAGTGGAAGTCCATGGCAGTGTCACATGCCCCCAGGCCTTTGGGGACCAAGCATGTAGTGATAAAAACAGCTGCCGTTTTATCAGACGCAGTGGGCTGCCTCAAAACCTCTGTGCTTGTTGTTCTGCCTGGCTCAACGCTCCCCCCCCC
>NW_007250914.1:146844-162692 GCF_000164805.1 Carlito syrichta | reverse complement strand
GGGTCTCCACACGGCTGGCTCTAAGCCTCCCACCAGTCGGGCGTAACTGTACCCAAGCACTCCCCACCCCTGGCCAGGGTCATCTTTCTCTGTAGCATTGATCACTGTACTTACTAGATAATCTGTCCCTCCCAGGCCCCCGGCTAGGCTGCAGATGTCACCAGGGCAGAGATTTGTCTGTTTTGTTCCCTGACTATCCCCGGGCCCTGATACAGCCTGACCTACAGTAGTTGCCCAATCAATCTGCACTGTCATGCCCTAAACACTTGGGTGTATTCACTCACTTAATCCTCACCACAAACCTGTGAGATAGGGACTGAGGATGGTGATACTCATTTTACAGATGAAGCACAGGGGTCCAGCTGCGCAGCTAAGAGGTGGATCCAGAGCTCAGACCCAGGCAGCCTGGCCTCATCCCATATTCCCAATCACCGCACGGCTTCTAACACTCTGCACAACGTGGCAGAGGCTAGTGGGAACTGCGACCCTCAGAAAATGCACACCCTACCGTAAAACATTCAGTTTTTTGAAAATCCTGTCATGAACCGCCCCTTAAAAAAAATCTGTGTGTGCCGGGCTCGGTGGCTCAGCCTGTCATCCCGCGCCTTTGGGAGGCTGAGGTGAGTAGATTGCCTGAGCCCGCGGGTTCGAGACCTGCCTGGGCAGCAAGACCTCATCTCTACAATAAAAAACCAAAAAAATCAGCCGGGCGTGGTAGCGCATGCCTGTAGTTCCGACTACTCAGAAGGCTGAGGCGGAAGGATCACCGGAGCCCAGCAGGGCGAGGCTGCGGTGGCCGGGAGCGGCCACTGCACTCCAGTCTGGGCGACCGAGTGAGACTTCAACTCAAAAAAAAAAAAAAATCTGTGTGCTTTATTTAGCCCTCAGGCTATAAGTTGGATGGGGATTGACTTAAGGTAGGCATTGTAGATAAAAATAGGATTTTATTGGGTTGGGAGGGAGTAGGAAGTTAAAGAATGGGGTGTGGGAGAATATGCAGGTGTTTTGTGCTTGGCTATTTTTCCTTCAGCAAGAGGTCCGTGCTAAGGAAGGGATCTGGGCGAGCCGTCTGAGCAGTATCCTAAGGGTCCCTTAGGATCTTGTAATGGCAGAAGCAGTTAGAACATGAAAGTGGCCAGGCACAGTGGCTCATGCCTGTGATCCCAGGAATTCGAGAGGTAGAGGAGAGAGGATTGTCTGAGTCCAGGAGTTGGAGACCAGCCTGGGCAACTTGGTGAGATCCATCTCTACAAAAAATCAAAAAGTTAGCCGAGCATGATGGCTCACGCCTGTAGTTCCAGCTACTTGGAAGGTCGAGATGGAAGG
The DNA here is from genome assembly GCF_000164805.1 of Carlito syrichta. Lineage (NCBI taxonomy): Eukaryota > Metazoa > Chordata > Mammalia > Primates > Tarsiidae > Carlito > Carlito syrichta. The sequence continues at coordinate 161,366 of NW_007250914.1, read as the reverse complement.
ATTGCCTGAATTTAGCAGGTCGTGGCTGAGGTGGCTGTGAGTGTGCCACTGCGCACCAGCCTGGGTGACAGAGTGAGACTCTGACTCAGAAAAAAAGAAAAAGAAGAAGAAGAAAGAAAACATTAAAGAACCTGGGCTGTCATCTCAGCACTTTGGGATGCCGAGGCAGGAAAATTACTTGAGGCCAGGAGTTCAAGATCAGTCTGAGTAACATCGAGAGAACTTGACTCCACAAAAAAAAATTTTTTTTAAATTAGCGGGTCGTGGTGGTCCATGCCGGTAGTCCCAGCTACTCAGGGACACTGAGGTGTAAGGAATGTCTGAGCCCAGGCGGTCGAGGCTGCAGTGAGACTTGACTGTGCCACTACACTCCAACCTGGGCAACAGAGTGAGGCCTTGTCCCCAAAAAAGAAGAAGAACATGAAAGAACTTTCTGGAGAGCTGGAGAGCTGATCGCAGGGGCCATCCAATGACAGGAAGGCTGTGGATTGCCACAGGTTGATCTAGGGAGCAGCGGCTTCACAGAAGAAGGACCGAGCCACAGAGCCACGGACACGCACCCTGTCCCGGCACCTTTCATGGCATTAAGGGACCTCACTCTGTCCTCCTATACCTCCCCGAGATGGTCCATTTCTTCAGTGGATGGGCAGTTCATCCCAGCTGCTTCAGACCCCCGCCATCTCACGCTAGTGTGTCCAGTCCAGGAATGACAGTGTCAGCCAAAGCCCCCAGAAATGTCAGCAAACGATGAGACCCAGAAGTCACAAATAGTTGTTGGATGCCATAGGTCCCATGAAGGTCACGACCCAACCTGTAGGAAAGATGGAAGAGGACCTTTTGCTGCTGCCACATAACAACTGGCCCGTCTCTCCACGCAACTGAGAACGGCTGGATGTCACCCATTCCTTCTGTACCCACCCAGGACCCACCGGCTGGGCCCCTCGTGCGTGCCAGTGCTGTCGCACGGAGCGGCACAGACACTCGTGAAGCAGGCGTATTCCTAGACAGGGTGCTAAGCTGGGTGTCAGATGTGGAGGCTGGAAGTTGTGAAGACACAGAGGAGACAGCCACCCCCGGCTGAGGTATGTTGCTTCTTCATGGGGGAAGAGGTACATCAGAGCCAGCTGGGGTAGGGCTGTGTGCGAGGAAGGGATTCCCCCAGGGGAGCGAGCACACCGTTTAGGGCAGACAGCTCTTCACAGAAACAGGACAGACTGCCGGCCCTGGCGTGGGGTGTCCTCGGGTGCGGAAAATGCCCTTGAGCCTGAATGTTGCCTCCACCTGGGCTGAGGTAGAAGGCGTCCTGCGTGGGGTGACCTCAACATTAAGCGCCTTCAACCTGTGAGGTCGCATCATTCCATGGAACAGACCTTGCTTTCACCACATTCTGCCTCTCACCGAGCCTCTAAATCTGTAAGCAGATGCTACCAGCTTCTCTGTGCATGGTGGTTACGATCTGGCTTGGGCTCTCTCAAGTCAGACGTACCTGGCCTCAGCTCCCTGCTCTGCCACCCCCTGGCCGTGTGGAACTTGTGTGACGAACTGACTCTTCTTCAGTCTCTGCTCATTTTTGGCGAGATGGAGGCGTGTCTAACTTGGGAGACCACTGGAAGGATAAACTGAGGACAGGCGCTCAGAGGACCACACACCTCGTGTCAGCGCTGAGTGTTCGACTGGACGGTCCATGCAGACGAGATGGGGCGTTCTGGGTGGTGTGGCCGTAGACTGGGCAGTCTCTTCAGAAGTGGTATGAAGAAGGGCTTTGCAAGCTAGGAAGACCAGTGAGATTGTGATTGTGATTCTTGTGGCATAAGAGCAGGGTCACTGTGATTCTTGTGGCATAAGAGCAGGGATCTGTGAGTCTTTTGGCCACAGGTATACCCCTGAGCCTAGGGCAGTGACTGGCATACAGCAGGTACTCCGTGATATATGTGGACGAGATAGATGCTGACACAGAAGGGAGTGGGCAACCTGAGAACCAGCGGGCAGAAAGTGGGCTCCTCCCTCATCGGGCCAGGACTGGAGGCCACTGCTGCCCCACATGGAACAGCCTCCACCTCCCCCCACCCCAAGCCTGCCAGCTCGTGGGCTGGGGGTGTTGCCCTGGCTGCGTCTCTGGAGCCCAGTCTCCCCTCCCAGACCAACTCCTCCAGAACCCTCTCTAGCCCAGCTGCAGGCTGGCGGCACGTGCATATCCCGCTCTGTCTAAGCTGGTTCCAGTCACCACCTCCAGGCTGGGGCTATTTTGGATCTGAGGGTGTCAGGAGTATACAAGGACCCGTCCTGGAAGTTGTGGCTGAGACGGGGTGGAGAGTGCCCGATTCTCCCTCCGCCCCCCTCCCCATCTAAGCAGGAGCCTGAAATAGCCAAAGGACAATCCCAGAATAGCTTCTGGCTTTACCACAATTCCAGGCTGGAGCATCGCACACATCTGAGAGGGGCCAGACACGCAGCCTGCGAGGCCGCTCGGGGCGTGGGGAAGTCCTTCGGGTGGAAAAATAAAAATTGTCACACAAAACCCAGGACTGTCCTTGTCTGGGAGAGAGCGGCAGCATCTTCAGAGGCTCTGGTGCTACAGACAATGGATGGCGAGCAGTGAGGCGAGTCACAGAGCCAGCAGCGTGGCCAGAGCTGGGCATGGTTCGCTCCGGAGAGTCCTGGAGGGGAGGCTTCAACTCAACAAAGATGCCACCTGCCCTGACTGGGACTTGGAAGGCACAGAGAGCTTCTAATCACCAAGAGCCTCATACACCAGCACTGGGCGGTACGTCTTAAAGACCCTATTTCATTTATTGCTCACCCCCAGTCTGAGCCAAAGGCATGGGCACTCTCATTTCACAGGCAAAAGAGCTGAGGTTCACAGGCATTAAGAAATGTGACCCAAGTCGGGCTCTGTGGCTCAGCCTGTCATCCTGCGCTTTGGGAGGCTGAGGTGAATGGATTGCCTGAGCCTGCGGGTTCGAGACCCGCCTGGGCAACTTGGCAAGACCTCATCTCTACAATCAATCAAAAAAATTAGCTGGGCGTGGTAGCACGCACCTGTAGTTCCAGCTGCTTGGAAGGCTGAGTCGGAAGGATAGCAGAGCTCAGCAGGTGGAGGCTGTGGTGGCCGGGAGCGGCCACTGCACTCCAGTCTGGATGACGGAGTGAGACTCCAACTCAAAAAAAAAAAAAGAAAGAAATGTGACCCAAGGCTGGGCGCAGTGGCTCACACCTGTAATCCCAGCACCTTGGATGGCCAAAGAAGGAGGACCGTTTGAGCCCAGAAGTTCAAGACCAGCCTGGGCAGCACTGTAGGATCTCATTTCTACAAAAAAATTTAAAAATTAGGGGCCATGGAGCACAAGCCTGTAGTCCCAGCTCCTCAGGGGGCTGAGGTGGAGGGATCACCCGAGCCCAGGAGGTTGAGGCTTCAATGAGCCGCGATCATGCCACTGCAGTCCAGCCTGGGCAAGAGAGTGAGACCTGGACTCAAAAAAAAAAAAAAATTCTGAATCATCCAGATGACACCTTACGACTGAGGACGGCACCTCAAATCTGTCATCAGCATTTGGCAATACACAGCAGATCTTAATTGGCATGAGCAAATGAGAAAAGAACAGAGGCCGATGCAGTGTGGCAGCCATGGGCTCGCCCTGCGGGAAGGCCGTGACGTTACAGCACCAAGGTTTGGCGGTTATGACAATGGAGCGGACCGGCATGTGGTCATGGCAAGCTGGATACAGAGGAGCCCCAGCCGTGGCTGTCATTTTATGAGGGACAATCAACTTCCAGCAAAGCCACCTCCTTGATTACGCTAGATTAAAGACAGTTTGAAGTTCCGTACCGTCTTCTTTTGATATTTAATGTGTACATTTACTTTAGTCTTATGGTGTTGTATGATTTAGGAGTTTATATCTCGTTTTATATATGCACATATTTAAGCACCATTATAAAAATGCTTTAAATCAACACTGATAACCCGTCAACATTTTTTTTCCTTCTACTTTACGTCACAGACGTGATCACCCTTAAGCATTCAGGGCAGGGAACGGAGGTGCAGAAAGACGGTGAATAACAAATACGTGTCCTCCCTTGAAGAGGCGGGAGACAAGACGGAAGCTTCGGGAAGAATTCTGGACTTGGAATCGGAAGCAATGAGTCTAGGCTGGGTCTGGCCACTTGGAGGCTACCGCTTCACGCCTCTGGGCCACGGCTTCCTCTGTATGTTGGCTTCTACAAGTTCGGCTGCAAACTTCTCCTTCCGTCCTCACCAGCAGCCCTGTGTATCTGGTCCCTTGAGCCGGAGGGGCCAGGGGCTGGTGGGTTATGAGAGGGCATTTTAATCTGAAACAGCCTTGGCCCTCTTAGGCCTGACCAAAGTGCCTGGCTATCTGGGCACCCAGCACCCTCCTCCAATTAAGTCGTTGGTCACTCTCCAGTGAGTCCATTAATAGGAACCAAGGGCAATTAAGAACCAACCCACAGCAGCAGGCCTTTACTGGAAAGAGGCCAGGCTGGTCCATGCTCACTTGGCTTTTCCTTCCTCCTTGGCATGCCCGTTTTATGTCCATCCGTCAGACCAGAGGTTCCACGGACCCAGGGTGGTAAATAAGAGAACCTGCTTCTGTCTGGGTGTAGGAGTAAGGCCAAAGCCACCTGACAAAGGACGTTTCTGAAATCATCTCTCCTAGACAAGGCGCACTCCGCTACTTGTAATGGCCCCGTCCTCCATTCCCCACCCCCATCTTCAGGTTCAAATTCATCATCAACACCAATCAATCACCACCATCATTATTACATAGGTCTTTATAGTTTATAAAGGATGTTCACATGTACTCTTTTATTTGATAATCAGATTAAAGAATCTTTGAGAAAGAGCCCATGGCTCAGAGGTTAACAATGCTTCCGAAAACATAGAATTATAAAGTGAACCCGAGACCAGGATCCAGACGTTTGGACTGAAAGCTGGTCTTTCTCCAACACAAGGTCTGTCCTCCCTTGCACAGAGTAAGGGAAATCCTGCAGTGTGTCCAGACATAAGAACACTTACAATCCCAGGTGTCCGGGTAGTAAGTCTTAGCTTTCTACCTAAATGTAATGTTCCAGGACAGGGTTTGTGTTGTGCACCTTGGTGTCACCTTGGTGTTGATTTAAGACCGTTGTCATGATTTGACCATAAAGATTTCCTATTGCTTAGAAACACCTTCCTCTTACTTGTCACCGATAGAATTCCTTGAATAGCAGAACTTTTCATTCTAACAGCAGATATCCAGCCCTTTTCTGGTCCTTTTCTCCATGACAGGGAAGGGTTGGGGTGGGAATTCAGGGTATGAGAGGGACTCGAGAAGGAAGGAGGAAGTGGGCGGGCACTCAGATACTAACCTTTATCTCCTTTACAATCACCCGAGGAACCAGACTAGGTTGGCGATTCTTGAACTTTTTGTTTTAAAGCAGAGAAACCTCTTTTTAAAGAGAAACTCTCCTTGGAAATCCAATACATACGCAGGAGGAAAAAAAAAAAAAAACAGAGTGCTCTGGCTAAAGGCAGAGGATGGGGGATCTGGGGTCCCATCCAGGTGCCCCAAAACACGTCCTCCTTGCTGGGGCTCCTTACGGCACCTCCTCGAAGCCACAGGGTTCTGCTGGACACAGTTTGAAAATCACCTGACCTGATCATTTGCCAGCTGGGCTCCAGGGAGACGGAGATGAATAGCACCCGGTCCCTGCCAGCAGTGAGCCTTCAGATCATTTCAATGCCGTGTGATAAGGGCTGGGACAGAGAAGCAGAGAAGAAAGCCACCCCGTGCTGGGGCTGAGGGGCCTGGGGCAGGGGACGCGTCCCAGGAAGAGGCGGTGCCTGGGTAACTTGCAGAACTCTTCTGTACAGCAAAAACGACTGAGTTTTTAAGTGGAAAAATCTATGGATGCCTAAAGAGGAAATCATGGTCTGTGAGGTCACCACCAGCCCGGTTCTCATCCCTGCCAGGCAGCCAGGAGGATAGAGTCCTACACGGAGAGGCAGAGGGCGCTGGCCTCTGTCTGGCTTCCCCGCTGCCGGGCTATCAATGTGTGCTACTCCCCAGGGAGCCACACCACCTCTGGGCTTTTCAGAGACTGAGCAGTCCCCCAAGACGGCCCTCGGGAAACTCGCCAAGTGGTCATTGTCAATGTGTGGAAGAGGCAGGAGAGACCCCTGAGCTACCCTGTGGCCAAAGCCCGACTCCTGCCCAGACCCTTGCCTCACCCCGCCTCCTCCTCCTCCTCCGTTATGGTTATAGTTCGGCTTCTGTCAGACTGCAGATTCTTCCCTTCCCTCTCCCACTTCCCTCTTTTCTCTCTGCCTCTCTTAAGTCTCTCTCTGGTCCTTCCTTCTTCTCCTTCCTTTGCTCCCTCCCCCACCTTCTTTCTCTCTCTCTCTCTTTCCTTCCCTCTCTCCCTCTAGAATGTCCTCTGAAATTCCAGTTATTTAATGACATGGAGATGCATCACAGCATATTGTTAAGCTAAAAAAATGTTTTAATCCAGCTCCTTGGAAGGCTGAGGCGGAAGAATCGCTGGAGCCCAGCAGGTCAAGGCTGCGGGGGCCGGGAGCGGCCACTGCACTCCAGTCTGGGTGACAGAGTGAGACTCCGACTCAAAAAAAAAAAAAAAAAAATGTTTTAAGGCAGCTTACAGACAGCATGTCCCTAAAGTTCCATATTTGTAAGAGGAGGCTGGCTGGGAGGGGCACCACTTTCTCTCGAAAACACTGAGAAGTAACTTCAAGGAGCAGCTGACTTATAAGCCTTTTTAAGGACAGATGCTCAGGCAGAGGGCCGCTTGGGTGAGATTTAGGAAGGGAGAGGAAGAGGGAAGTGAGCTGCAGGCCTGTGGGGAGGGAGGTTCATTCCTCAGGAAGCAGGTGGGCGCAGCCACTCAGTTTGTTCTGTCCACTTTCAGCAAGTGGGTTAAGTCACTCTTCCTCCCCTGGGGAGGCTCCGTGATGAGATGCGGAGGCCAGAGCCTTGGCACTAGGTGGTCTCCCCATCTTGGGGAGGAAATACCAAAGCAGCTCATAAAGTTCCTTTGCCAGCTTGCACTCTTGGTGGCTTTACTGCCATCAGGTTGTGGCAGAGGCTGGGAGTCGTCATCTGTGAAGTGAGGAGAGTGTGTCTTCAAGCTCCTCCCTCCCTCCCCCGGCTGGTGTTAGAGTTCTCACACAGGGTCCCTACCTACCTGGGGCCCTTTGGCTCTTATGGGATCCGGATCCGTGGATGGGCTCAGAAGAGGGATAGCGTCTCCCAAGGGGGCGTACACAGACTTGCGTGTGTGCATTTTTCTAGGGAGATGATCCATAGTTTTCACAGGATTCTGGAGTGAGGTCCACAGCTTTCAAATAACTGAAAAAACACTGCTCCCCAAGTTGAAGGGCCTGGGATGCTTTGGCTGTAGACTGGGCTCATCTGTTTGAAGGGCAGTCATGTGAAAGGTGGCACATGCTGCCTTCTGTGTGGCTTCCCAGGAAGGAACTGAAACCAATGGGTAAAATTTCGGGAAGACCACTTTCAGCTCAATCTAAGGACCAACTATTTAAGCGATATGAAAATAAAACAGACTGCTACCCAAAACATTGAGTTTCTTGTCACTGAAGTATTCAGACAGTGGCTGTCCATGGTGTGGGGGTGCCAGGCAGACTGATGGCCCCTCGGGTCTGGTCCAGCTCTTCACTGGACTAAAGGAAGGGGCCAGGGCTTCCCAGGCCCCCTCAGATGAGGGTAAAAGTGAAGAAAGGGAGAAAATTGAGCTTTATTTCTCCCACGGCTTAAACTGTAGGAAGAAACCCTGAATGTGAGGAGCTGTCTGAACTGATTGCTTCCAGGCCTTGATCATGGTCCCCAGTGGAAGAGGACTTCTCCAACAGCTTTGTGGAGCCTTAGAGCTCAAGTCTTCAAGAGTTTGGCACGGGCCTGGGCCCTTCTGATTCCCTCCGTTGATCTGAGCTGGGCTGAATCTGAACCCTGGTACCTGGAAACCGCAGAATCTGTTTTTACTCTTTTTGTTTGGGTTTTCCTTTGAGATGGGGTCATGCTCTGCCACCCAGGCTAGAGTTCGGTGGCACAGTCATAACTCACTGCAGCCTCCAGCTCCCGGGCTCATGGATCCTCCCACCCCGGCCTCTCGAGTAGCCACCACACCTGGCTCATTTTTAAAATTTTTTGTAGAGACAGAGTCTCACTATGTTGCCCACGCTGATCTCAAACTCCCGGGCTCAAGCAATCCTCCCACCTTGGCCTCCCAAAGTGTTGGGATTATAGGCACAACCCACTGTGCCTGGACTATTTTCACTCTTAGGGCAGCTTTTCTTCACTCTATTCTGTATAATACTATGTGCCATGTTCATGGATTTCCTCCCAAAATGACTTTTGCAATATAAGTAAGAAAAATATTAACTATGTTTATGTGGACATTTATAAGTTAAATTTTTTTTTTTTTTTTGAGTTGGGATCTTACTCTGTCACCCAGGCTGGAGCTCAGTGGCACCCTCATGGTCACCACAGCCTTGATCTGCTAGGCTCAAGCGATCCTTCCCCCTCAGCTTTCCAAGCAGTTGGAACCACAGATGCATGCCACCACACTCGACTCATTTTTTGACTTATTGTAGAGACACGGTCTCAAACTGTTGCCCAGGCTTATCTTTCCTTTTTTTTTTTTTTTTTTAGTTGGAGTTTTACTCTGTCCCCCTAACTGGAATGCAGTGGCATGCTCATGGCCACCTCAGCCTTCATCTGTTGGGCTCAGGTGATCCTTCCGCCTCAGCCTTCCAAGTAGCTGGAACCACAGGCACACATCACCATGCCCAGCTAATTTTTTGATTTACTGTAGAGATGAGGTCTCATCATATTGCTCAGGCTTATCTTGAACCCCTAGGCTCAGGCAATCCTCTTGCCTCTGTTTCCCAAAGCGCAGAGATTACAGGTGTGACCCACCGCACCCAGTTAAGTTAAATATTTTTAAAGTAAGGTCACACTACATAGAAAATGCCGTTCTCCTAGAAGACCTGATGCTGGAATTTCTAGACACCATCTGAGCATTGATGAAGCATTTGCCACCTCTGGTCATGTTGACAGTTGGCTTATGGTCCATGATAACCAATACATCTGATGTATCCTGCTTTCAAATTTGAACTCACAATTTCTATTTTATCAATATTCATTGTATAGTGTAATTTTTGTATTCCACAGATGTTTGTCCTTATGGATCTGTGGCTCAAAGTAGGAAAATTTTACATTAAAAGCAGAGTCATATGGTTCTCAATCCAACTGAATCAAATAAGCAAACAGACATAGTACTTCAAAGGAAGGGTGAACAGTCATGGCCTTTGATTCCTTAAAAAAAAGGGGGGGGAGAGCGCTGTGGACGAAACAATGACTTTGGAACGGCCTAATCGGGATTATCACAAAACTATCAGAGGCTTGTTTTAGAGGCTCAAACATCACCTCTTATCCTGGCTTTCCTTATTTGTGAAGTTGCCACACCCTCGCCGGCCACCTGGAGGTAGCTGGCAAGTCTCCAAGATGTGGAACCAGCCCGCAGGCAGGACAGAGTACACCCTGGCGACACTCAAAGAACAGACAACCCGGTGGCCCTCCCACCGGCAAGCCTTCCCGGGGTGGAGAGGTGTCCTCTGTTCAAGTAACCAGGTTGTTTCCTCCGCACTCCCACTGGGCTGAGCCCCTTGAAGTGGAGAGAACCCAAACCCAGGGCCTGAAGAGCGTTGTGGGGTGGAAAAGTGGCGTCACAGCCCCCCAGCAGCCCTGCATTTTCTAGAGAGGGGGAACAGGAAGTCCATCCCCAAACTAGACGGAGCGTCCCAGGAGGAAGGCGGGCAAGCCCTTCTGAAAAGTGTTTCGGGGCGTGTAGGAGGCTAGCGGACTGACATGGGCCCGTGGAAGAAGCCCGGGAGATAAGTAGAAGCGGAGGGAAATTGTCAGCTTCCCTCTCTTGTCTTGGTAGGATTTTATGGCATGAAGCTCACAAGATCTTCACTTCTTGGAGGATCACAGCTACCGCGAGGGAAATCCAACCCTGGCCCCGGCACTGGCCAGCCTCCACCCAGGCTGCCGGGTAAGACAGCGCTTCCACGGCCTTGATTCTCGGAACAACTCGGGGATCACGTGGGTGAAAGGTACCATCATCATCCCAGTTTTGCTGCTGACTCTTAGGGCTGTTGGAAACTTGCCCAAGGTCACACAGCTCGTAACAGGCACCTTGAGAGCTTGAAACTAAATCTTCCAATTCCAAAGTCCCATCTCTTTGCAGTTTTCATACTGCCTCTTCCACTCCCCCTAGAGAAACCTGGCAGGCATCCCCCATTCATAAGGGAGGTCCCTTTTTTTTTGAGTTGGACTCTCACACTGTCACCCAGACTGGAGTGCAGTGTCACACTCATGGTTACCACAGCCTCGACCTGCTGAGCTCAGGTGATCCTTCTGCCTCAGCCTTCCGAGTAGCTGGAGCTACAGGCACGTGCCACCACACTTGGTTAATTTTTTACTTTATTGTAGAGACGAGGTCTTGCCAAGTCACCCAGGTTGGTCTCAAACCCCTGGGCTCAGGCAAGCCTCTCTCCTCCACTTCCCAAAGTGCTGGGATTACAGATGCGAGCCCCTGCACCTGGCAGGAGGTTCGTTTCTAATGCTTTGTAAGCCCTGGTGTCTTTTCTTGAGGTGGGTTGGCTGACTGTCAAGATATCTGCATGACAGGTGAGCTCCCAGAAGGTCAAAGAGGTTAAATGACTGGGCCAGAGTTACAGAGCAAAGTCAGGGCACAGTTCAAATGTGTTTGCCTGCTCTTGAGAATCCCGAAGAACATTCTCAGACGGTCGAGTGTTTACCCAGCTTCTGCCTCTGTTTTGGTTTATGGGCCCCAGCTCTATGTTTTTGTGGAAGCATCTTATTTCTGGGAGGCAAAAAGGAAAGCAAAGCAAGTTTGACACACGGGAGGCTGAGAAGATGACCCTAACAGCTTGCAGACATGGGCAGGTTTCTATTCCTGGGTGGCCTAAAAACAGTGGCTCTCTGTAGAGGGAAGGGATGGGAATGACTGTCCAGTCCAAAGCAAGGCCAAGGGTGAAAATCTTAAAAACTTTTTCATTTTCTTCAAGGATACTACAAGTCCACTAGACTGCTCAGTTTTACAAAGAAAGTGAGCAAGCAGCTAGTTTAATTATTGTTTGTTTGAAATGGGAACAGAAGAGATTTAATAAAGCAAAAGTGGTTCTCTAAAGGAACCCCAAAGGGAGGTGAGTCATGACATTATAGCCATGGCCGTGGGGTAACGTGCAAAGCATCCCTTGAGCACTGAATTTGGAGCCAGAAGATATGGGCTATGTGATCCTGGGCTGTTCACTTAACCTCTTTGATCCTCAGCGTCCTCCTCTGTAGACACTGTACCCTCTTCAGGGAGTGACGGGGACAAGCATATGACACACCGTTCGCTCCAAAGGGAACGAGGCAGGCCATTGCCAACCACCCAGAATACCGTGTCCATGCGTTGTCATAGCCCTTTGCACACGGCAGTATCATTGTCTGTATTTCAGTTTCTTGTCCTGGTGGAGACCCTTCCGCCTGCCACATTGTGGTGCTCGGTGAATGTTTTTGGAATGAATGAATGAGCAAACGAACTGACACATCTAAAGAGTATGATGCAGACTTAGACTTTTTTTTTTTTTAACCCAGAGGAACACATGGGTCACAATGCAAGAAAACTCATTTTCCAAGCTTCTGGCCGTAGCCAGAAACCTAAAAGCATGGAACATTCGCGACACGGTCAAAGGTGGCACAGGGTAATGCACACTCTTGTTCCTGTTCCTTTGCTCCTGGTGAGGTTTTGTTCCCCTCAACATCTCCCAGATGTCCTGGTGGGCACTGGAACACCTGCAGTTGGGATCCCGAGCTGGCGGAGACCCGAGGTCCTGCCTCTCTGTCACAGGGAAATGGAGGCTGAGGTAGGCTTGGCCCAGCAAGAGTGTCAGGGCACCTGACAACACGTGCGGAATTCTCACCACTCTGGCCCTGCCCCCCTAGAGGGCTCAAAAACCAGGAATTATACCGATAATCCAGTAGAAAGCAGAACTCACATTAATTCAGAAAGTATTTACTGAGCTCTATTATGTGAGGGACACTGAATGTTAAGAAAAAATATGGCGGTGGGGCTCCCAACAATTTTCTGCCTGGACCAGGCCACTCCAGAACAGGCCGCGTGCCCAGAGTTTATGTCCATCCTGCTCGTGGGAAAGGATTTGATCAGGGCTTTCCCCCAGGCTGCTGACCCTCTTGTCTGTGGCTTCTCCACCTGGGGGCTCCTGCTTGCCTCTCCAGATGTCACCCTTGAAGAGCTGCCCTTCCAGCCAGACATGGTGGCTCTCGCCTGTAATCCCCGCACTTTGGAAGGTGGAGGCGAGAGGATTGTCGGGCTCAGGGGTTCGAGACCATGAGACATGGCGAGACCTTATCTCTACGATAAATAACACATTGAGTTGGGCATAGTGGTGCGTGCCTGTGGTTCCAGCTACTTAGAAAGTTGAGGTGGAAGGATGGCCTGAGCCCAGCAGGCTGGGGTGTCGGTGGCCGGGAGCGTGCCACTGCCCTCCAGCCTGGGCGACAGAGTGAGACTCCGACTCAAAAAAAAAAAAAAAAAAAGAACTGCTCTCCCCTGCTGGCCTGCCCGCCTCTCTCCTCGTGGTAGCAGTGTTCAGGGCCTTCTCCTGCATACCCAGGCCTGGCAGAGGAGACAGCACAGAGCAGAAGGCCAAGCCGAGCGACCCGGGGCCAGGGCCAGCTTCTGCACTCCCCTTCTGCCTGGCAGCTGCCCAGAACTTGGACCCGAAACCTCCCTGTTCGCCTGTGTGGTCCTGCGGGCCTGGGCCCCAGAGACGGTGGCCCAGGGCTGAGCGGCAGGGGACGGTCTCCTAGGGAAGGCTGGGAGAGCAGGCCAAGCAAGCCCATCCGTCCAGACAGCAGAAAATAGAAAACGCCAGGAGAGGAACCAGACGCAACGGCAGGGTGGAGCAAGAGGAAGTGTCTGGAGACGGCGCCTCTTGGCTGATGGCTTTGTGTCTCCACAGGGCCCAGGGCTGGACACATGGCCGAGATAGGAGGGGCCTCAGTGGCCACCCTGCCTACCCCTTCATGGGCAGATGGGGAGACCACGCCCCAGAGCAGGAAGGAGGCCTCCCCGAGACTGCACAGCGGGTTAGGCAGGGACCCCATGGGGCCCAGCTCTGGTGTGTGTGGGGCAGACACCTGGGACCACTGTGTGTCCCCACTGCTCACCCGGCTCTCTGTCACTGGTGGAAAAGCACCACTGCAGGTGGCATTCCAGAAGGCAACGACTGTTAGGAGATATTTCAACACGCGATTCTGTCAAAGGAGCATGTGCCGAGCCCTCACCACGGGCCCAGGGCACTTGGCCTGGCGTGTGACCAGCCTCCAACTGTCCCGGGAGCCTGCCCTGCAGTCAGGGAAACCCGAGCTGCAACCTGAGCACACCAAGGCCTGACAAGCCCAGGCAGCCCAGCGCCGGACTATGCTGGTGGAGCACCCAGGAAGGTCGCTGGCGTCGGCAGGGATCTCTGAAGGGGACTGCACTCTGGACACTGACTTAAAGTCCCTCCTCCTGGCCCATCATTGCAACAACCATCCGGCCCTGCTCCCAGGGTCTGATGAGAATGGAACAAAAAGAACAAAGCAAGAGAAATGAAAACCCCTGGCTTTGTATTCCAGCAGTGCTGTTGCTGAGCTGTGTGACCTTGGGCCGGCCCCTCCACCTCTCTGGTCTCCTTTTCCTCATTGGCTGAATGCAAGGCTGGTCTGGATGACTCCTGGACTCCCCAGCCCCGGGACTCTCTGACTCACAGGAACTTGAGAAAGCCCTGTTCCCTGGCCCAGCCCAGGACCTTCCTTCCATGGCACTGAGCTCAGCAATCTCAACCACAGGAATCCTTGGCCCCTTGAGGATGGAGCCAAAGAGAGGTCCCCACTTTACAGATTAGGAAAGCCATATTCTGTACGGAGAAGCACCTTTGCATTTTCACTTTCTCCCATCGTTTCAACTAGGGAACATGCCACTCTTGGTGGTGCCAAGCTAACCAGAATTAAATCAGCTTTTCCTATGGGCCAAAAAAAAAAATGAGTTTTATTTTATCTTAAGAACTCAGGGAAGAAACCACTTAGTTTTTTATGCTGAGGAATTCTATATCTAATTCTAGGTGCCATCTTATCCTCACTGTTATCGCTGAAACTCTTGTTGGTTCCCCAAGGTGTAAGCTAACCCTTGGATCTTGCAGATAATGTTCTTGAGTTTTAAAGGGCGGGGCGGGAGATCTTCGCTTTTTTCTCTTTGTATCAACGCTTTATTGTACTCGATGCATCTCACACTGCTCCGGCCGGGAGCCCTTGTGCAGGGCACAGCCTGTGTAACTGTACGTGGTAGTCCTGGTCCTTAGGGTGACTGGTCTTGTGCTTCCCTTAAACTAAAATCTCACTTTTTTTTTTTTTTTT
>NW_007250914.1:103393-146824 GCF_000164805.1 Carlito syrichta | reverse complement strand
TGTGGCCGCTCCCGGCCACCACAGCCTCGACCTGCCGGGCTCTGGCGATCCTTCCGTCTCAGTCTTCCAAGTAGCTGGAACTACAGGCGTGCGCTACCACGTCTGGCCAGTTTTTGATTTATTGTAGAGATGTGTCTTGCCAAGTTGCCCAGGCGGGTCTCGAACCCGCGGGCTCAGGCAATCCACTCACCTTGGCCTCCCAAAGCGCAGGATTATTGACTGAGCCACCGAGCCCGGCTCACTTTTCTTTTTTTAAAATTTATTTTATTTTAAAAATGTGGAGTACAATTCAGGATTGGTATACAAGGTACAATTAGGTCATTGTACAGGTGAAGTCTGAGCCTACTTTTGGTCCCCGCTTTGCCTGGTTTGAGATTAGTACCCTTATTAATGTTATGTACCTCACCCCTCCCCCGGAAGTTTCCAGCCACTGCAAATCCTTCCTTACATTATGGTAAATGTTCAGGGTCTGCTTATGAGTGAGAAAATGTGCTACTTAATTCTTTACTTCTGTGATGAATCACTGAATATTATTATACTAAATCATCCAAGTTGCTGCGAAGTTCATGATTTTGTTCTTCTTTATGGCTACATAATATTCCATCATGTATATGTACCACATTTTTAAAAATCTGGTCCAGTTTTGGTGGGCAGTATGGTTGGTTCCGTGTTTTTGCTATTGTAAATAGTGCTGCAATAAACTTGCCTATGTAGCTATCTTTTTTTGTAGAGTGATTTGAGTTCCTCCAGGTATATTCCAGAAGGAAGATAGCTGGATCGTATGGAAGGTCAATTTCTAGTTCTTTAATGAATCACCATACTGTTTTCCAGAGAGGCTGAACTAGTTTGCATTCCCACCAACAGGGTAGAAGCATTCCCTTTTCTCCGCATCCTCACCAGCATCTGTTGTTTTTTGTTTTATTAATCATGGCCATTCTTACTGGAGTTAGGTGGTATCTCAGTGTGTTTTCATCTCAGTGTGTTGCATTTCTCTGATGATCAGTGAGGCTGCGTCTGTTGGCTGCTCCTATGTCTTCTTTTGAGAAATGTCTATTCATGACTTTTGCCCATTTTTTAATGGGGCTGTTTGTTTTTTTCCTTTCAGCATGTTTGAGTTCCTTATAGATCCTGAATGTCAGGCCTTTGAAAGATATGCAGTTGGCAAATATTTTTTCCCATTCTGTGGGTTGTCTCCCTACTTTCTTGATTTATTTTGCTTTGCAGAAGCTTTTCAGTTTGATGAGGTCCCGCTTGTCTATCTTATCTCTTATGGTATGGGCAGTTGGGGTTTTGATCAGGAATTGGTTGCCATTTCCAATTTCCCTAAGGGTGTCTCCTGCATTTTCTAAGATTCTTAAGTTTGGAGTTTTGCATTTAGGTTTTTGATCCATTTGGAGTTGATTTTTGTGTATGGTGATAGGTAGGGGTCCTGTTTCAATCTTCTGCACATGGTCAGCCATTTTCACAGCACCATTTACTGAATAGGTTCTCCTTTCCCCAGTGGTTGTTGTTGGAGGCTTTGTCAAAGATGAGTTGGTTGAGAAATTGAGATTTTGCTTCTGGAATCTTGATCCTGTTCCATTGGTCTATATGCTTGTTTTAATTATTGTAACCTTATAATAAAGTAAAAATCTGACTTTTCTTATAACTTCTTGGCCTTGGTAGCTGAGACAGGAGCCTTTTAGAGTTTAATTCCTTAGGTACAGTCAAGAGGTTCATTTGAGATTTGTAATTATCTTCTGCTTACCCTTCATCAAAGGCAGAAGAGAAGTGGTGTTTACAAAGCACACCACCACATTCATATAGAAAAACATCTCTTTCTGGCCAGGCATGGTGGTACCCACCTGTCATTCAGCACTTTTGGGAGGCTGAGGCGGGAGGTACACTTGAGACTAGTAGTTCAAGAGCTTCCTGGGCAACATAGCAAGAACTCGTCTCTACAAAATATTCCAAGTAAATTAGCCAGACACGGTAGCACATGTCTGTAATCCCAGCGACTCAAGAAGCTAAAGTAGGAGGATTGCTTGAGCCCAGATGTCTGAAGCTGCAGTAAGCTATGATCATGCCACTGCACTCCAGCCTAAGCACAGAGCAAGACCCTGGAAGGAAGGAAGGAAGGAAGGAAGGAAGGAAGGAAGGAAGGAAGGAAGGAAGGAAGGAAGGAAGGAAGGAAAGAGGAGAGAATGAGGAAGGGAGGGAGGGAAGGAGAAAGAGAGGGAGGAAGGAAGAAGGTTTTTCCGTAATGCTTGCATTTACCTAGATCCGAAACGTCTTTTGCTTCTTCTCTCTACCTCTGTTCTGGGCATCATGTATCACTTTTCTTTTGCTGCAAAACTGTCAGGTAATAAGCAACCACAAAACTTCAATGACATACAATAACAAGATTTTGTTTTTAGTTGAAATCTCACCGGAAGCCCAGGCTGGAGTGCACAGCTTACTGCAGCCTGGACCTCCTGGGCTCAGGTGATCCTTCTGTCTCAACCTCCTGGGTAGCTGAGACTACAGGCATGCACCACCACACCCAGTTAATGGCTTAATTTTTTGTGGAGATGAGATCTCGCTCTGTTGCCCAGGCAGTCTTGAACTCCTGGACTCAGGTAATCCTCCTGTCTCAGCCTCTCAAAGGGCTGGGGATTACAGGTGTGCATCGCCATACCTGGCCAACGGGTTTTATCGCTCATGTGCTTGGAGTCAGTCCCAGAGCTTTGCTGGTTTGCGCTGGGCACATCCCCCGTGGGGGCTGTGGGCTGTGGGCCGATCTAGGCCAGCTCTGGCTGCGGCAACTGGGGAGTCGCTTCCTCCTGCAGGCTAGCCTGGGCGTGTTTTTTTTAAAACTCCCCTTAGTCATCTGCCTGCCAGAAAGGGCAGGGGCTGTGTCTTGGGTGTGTATCTTAAGCAATCCCCTTCAGACCCCTGTGTGTATCTTCAGCTCTCCTCTTCTAGTGCTCAGGCGAGAGCTTCATGTAAAATGTATTCAGATATTCAACAAATATGTATTGAACCAAAACCTCTGCTGGTTACTGGTATCCTAAACCAAATAACGTCAAGGTGCACGGAAGAGCACTCACCTTCAAAGAATTCATGGCCTATAGGCAGGTGTGTGTTTAATATAACACAGTAGGCTGGGCACTGTGCCTCATGCCTATAATCCTGGCACTTTGGGAGGCCAAAGCAAAGGAGAATTGCTTGAGCCCAGGAGTTTGAGACCCCTCTCTACGAAAAAATTTAAAAATGTAGCCAGGCATGGTGGCATGTGCCTGTAGTCCCAGCCACTCGGAAGGCCAAAGCAGGAGGATTGCATGAGCCCAGGAGTTCAGACTGCAGTGAGCTCTGGTCACATCACTGCACTCCAGCATGGGTGACAGAGCAAGACCTCGTCTCTTTAAGAAAAAGAAATCACTGTCTAGTCATATAAAGGGATGGAGAGAGGATGATGGGAGCCGGAGCACAGAGAAGGGAGAGCCAGCTGTGTCTTGGGTTGCAGGGAAGGCTTCACAGAGGAGGTGACACTGGCTCCCCAAGGGGGTGTCAAGGTGGACAGGTCCAGAAGAACATCCTCCAGACAAAAGGATGGCCTTGAACAAAAACATGGAGAAATGGAAGAATACAGTGGGCATTTTGAACCCATCATTTCCATGATGGGGATATTTTAGGTAAAAGTATTTTTAATCAATTAATTATTGTTTGCTAAGAAAATATTTTCCAGCATAAACTCTGCTGGATCAATTTACTTCCTTCAACCATTTTCCTAATACAAGGCAGTTAAATAGTTTTCCTTTTTTTTTTCATTTTTACCTTTATTTACCAGAATTATTTTTGCTGTATACTCTTTCTTTCTTTCTTTGGCATTTTATAGTACTGATTTCATTCATTCAACTGTTTGTTTTGTTCACATCAAATTGCACTGAATAAATCTTTTATCATTGTGGTGGATATATATATGCCTTTATTTCTAGTAACTTTGAGTTTCCTGGGTCAAATTTTACATAATTCAGTATAGGATATTTTATTATTTTGTTAATTTTTTTGGTTAAAAAACCAAAATTTTACCAAGCACAATTTTACCATTGTCATCTTTATTTCATTTTGATTATTCTACCAGCAAGATTCATTGTGAGCTGGGTCGGCTACTGCATTCGTTTTTGTTTCTTACATGATCCAGGAGGAAAGTGAATTTGTGAGACCCAGCGAGACAGACAGGTGGAAAGAAAAGGCAAGAAAGGAAGGCTGCGGCACTCCTGGTACACACGGCCTGCCAGACACAGACACGGGAGGGTCCATAGGCCAAGGCATGGGATGGGGGGAAGGACCTTGGGCTCAAAACAATTAGATAAAATGGGGAGGGTCAATGAAATGGCCAGAACACACTGCTGCAAGCATCGCCTAGGAAGGGGATGGTGAGAAATTCATAGCTGAGGAATTTGAAGTGCACGGGGAAGCTGGTAAGGGCTTTGTATGCCAAACTAAAGAGATAGATAAGAACCAGTAATACCTACACATGGCTTTAAAAACCAAACTGTAGAAGGATGTTTTCTTAAAAAAGCAACTCAAGCCAGCTGCAGTGCTCATGCCTGTAATGCAAGCAATTTGGGAAGCTAGAACGGGAGGATTGCTTGAGCCCAGGAGTTCCAGACCAGCCTGGGCAACATGACGAGACCTTGTCTCTACAAAAAAAAATTAACAACAACAACAACAACAAATAAAAAGCAATCGAATCCAGCCCTGTTCCTCACCATAGCCAGTCCCAATCCCAAAGTAGAGGGAATAACTTTTAACCATTTCTGACTTTGGATCTTCTACAGGTTACCTTCATAATTTGCCTATATGGTTGTTTCTTAATTCTTCAGGCTTTAGATATTATCTATGAAGTAGGTAGAGTCTGTGAAATATGAGGATTTGGTTCCCAATGGATGGCAGGCTAACTAGTAACTAGACTTTTCTTTCTGTCAAAAACAATCATAAAACTGAACAAAAAGAGGTGACTGTTTTTGAGCTCTGAACAGCAGGCAGTGCAGGACTGTGATTCTTGAGAGGAGAGAGACATACAAGGTAAGACCCATGATCAGCCTAGTTTTCTGCCTAGGGAGGTTTTCCTTCCACAGCACAAAGAGGTAGAGCCCAAGCTGAGCTGGTGGGAGGGGAGGGACTCTGGGGTGCTGAAACAGCTGAAATAAGTGAGGCAGGACAAGGAGGAAGAGGAAGCTACGCATGGTGGGTGTGCATCAAGGGTTGGAGGTAGGAATCTGGGTGCACATTCTTGGTCAAGGACTATGGTATATATGCACTGGGTGAGATGTTACATTGCCTAGCAAGTATCACCTGTTGCAGAGTTGAGAGCGAACAGAGATCATGCAATATTGGAGACACTGAAGTTCCAGACAAAGTGGAGAGATCCCTACTGGGCACCACACACTTTCAGTGGTGGTGTGAGAAAGATCATACTTCAGGAGTAGGGAATACACTGTAGGAGGAGAGGCATGTCCTAGGACTAAGTTCAAAACAAAAATAGGACTGTCCTCACCAAGAATAAAACCAAGACTGACAAAACAAAAAGGATATGCTAGTACTTTAGCTGCCTGCCAGAACAAGGCTCATCATCCTTTAAAGGAAAATCCAGGCTCCCTACAAAGTAGCATCCACAAACTTCTAGCACACAATCAAAAATTACTAGACGTGAAGAAATAGAAAAATGCAAGCCATAGTCAAGAGGAAAAGTGGCAAATAGTTTGCCACTAATGAAAAGTTTTATGAAGGGGGAAAGGCATTAGTTGTATATTTTAGAAGAACCACACAGATACACAGAGGCCTAAGGATCATTCAGGAAGGACTGACCTAGGAAGAGACATTGAGTGCTGTCAGCAGAATCTCCTCATGGATGTACAGGAGGGTGATGAGGATCTGGATTAAAGTTCTGCAGATCTGTGAGTTTTGTGGTTTCACTAAGACCACAAAGTGTCATCCTCTTTCTATATCTGTGTGGGGGAAAAAAAAAATCACAAAATGTCAGAGCAAAACAACAACAACAAAAAACACCCCACCTTACATATGAGAGAGGGTGATTTTCCTAAGACCTCACTCACTGCCTTTTGAAGGCGCACTGGGGTTAGAGCCAAAGCCTCGCAACTTTCCTTAATCACACGGGCTCCTTTTGACCACCTTGTGCTAAAACAGAGTCACTGAGATGACTAATTACATGTGTCCTTACAGGGGGAAGTCCTGGCCAGAGTTTCTGAGACATCAAGGTGTCACTTCTTTTTTCGCTTCCATAGAAGGAGGACGTTTCCAGTCAGTCACCAGATAACAACAAAATGGTGACGAAAGTCATCCTCACAAACCACACTCTTGATGCTTACCCACATAAATGATTGCAATTTAAGGCTTCTGACATCAGATTTCTAGAAACGTGAGTGCCTTAAATGTGAATTTAGGCACAGTGGCTCACACCTGCAATTCCAGCACTTTGGGAGGCTGTAGTGGGAGGATTACTGGAGCCCAGAAGTTTGAGACCAGCCCGGGCAACAGAGTGAGATTTTGTCTCTACAAAAAATAAAAAATAAAAATTAGTCAGGCATGGTGACACATGCCTGTAGTCCCAGGTCATCACGAGGCTGAGGCAGAAGGATCGCCTGAGCCCAGGAGGCTGAGGCTATGGTGAGCCATGATTATGCCACTACAGTCCAGCCTGGAAGAAAGAGTGAGACTCCAACTCAAAATAAATAAATAAAATAAATGCATAAATGATACATTTGAATCTGTTTAGTTGTTGCCCAGAAGCAGCATGGTGAGGCCATGACTGTGGCTTTGATCCGCGGCCGGGCTTGGTTAATAGCATCAGTGGAAAAAGAAAATATATTCCATGCCCTCAGTGTGGACATGCAAGTGAGGTTATTGGCAACATGCAGCAGCAAGTGAAGAATCTCAGTGGATGAGTCATGCCCTCTTCCCAATCACGGGAACAGACACAAGGCATCTACATGGTTCTTCAGGTCATTTCACTCCCATCAGACAGTCACCCGCACCCCGCCATCCATTCCTAGGTTGTTCTTGTCCAGTCTTTTCTGGTAGCACCTTCGAAGTGCTTGATATGTCCAATAGTAAAGTAGAGTCTCCCTCTGCAGAAGGAATTCCCATCCTAGTCCCTAGAGCTGGTCAGACCTGGGCTGTACATGCGGGGAGCTCAGTCCAGTTGGGTTTTGCAGCTCTCCTTGGAGGGCCTACTGCCAGATGGGACTTGGGGCTGACCCTGAATGCAGGATCCTGAATGCTAAGGAACTGGAGAAAGCCAGGCGGGGGTGGAGGGAGGTAGCCATGACCTCCAGGGTTCTCTCTCCTCTACAGCGGGCAAAATTCTTCTATTGGTTACGGAGGGGAGGAGCCTACCCTATACCAGGAACCTCCCATGTGGCAGACAGGAAGCACTGGTTTTGTGCACGTCATCTCTTAAACCTAACCACCACCCTGTGAGGCAGGCGTCACCATACCAACTGTTCTTACTTAACTGGGAGACTGAGGCTGTAGTGACCAAGCCTCTACCCAACATCCTGGAGCTGATCACTGGCGCCCAGTGAGTGACACGAGTGACTTCGAAGGCCGTGCTCCTCTCCCAGACCATGCGGCTTCTGCAAGTACTAAGGAGGACACACACCTGGGGAAGCTTCTGGATCCCCGAGAACTTGTAACTGAATCTGCTCATGGCAAGTTTCTACTGTAATGGGAGGAAGACTGGGAAGACCAAAGCATGTGAATGGGAAAGGGCAGCCAACACGTATGCATTGCCAAGCCCCATGATGTGGGATACGTCAGTCTTTACAAACGAACCAAGGCGGAAGATCCGAATCTAGAGAAAAAGGGTAGGGTGTGAGCATGTGGGTGTTCATGGTGTGTGTTCACTCGCACACATTCGCATAAGCACGTGCAATGGTGGCTCCCTGCACACACAAGGATGTGAATGTGCATGACAGATCCATGTATGCATGCTTCAACAGATAAAAGTGGAACTTATTTCATTTTTCTGTTTGAGTCGGGGTCTCACTCACCCGGGCTGGGGTGCCGTGGCACGATCAAGGCTCACTGCAGCCTCAATCTCCTGGGCTCAGGGTATCCTCCCACCTCAGCCTCCCAAGTCGCTAGAACCACAGGCGTGCGCCGCCACACCTGGCTAACTTTTTTATTTTTTTGTAGAAACGGAGTCTCATTATATAGTCCAGGCTGGTTTCACACTCCCAGGCTTAAGCAATCCTCCCATCTCGGCCTCCCAAAATGCTGGGATGACAGGCGTGAGCCACAGCACCTGGCCATATTTTGTGTTTCAGTGCACAGAAGACAAACCCCCGAAGTCCCTGCTGTTATCCACATGATAGTCTTCGAAGATCTCCACCTGCTTTGTGACTTGCACTATTAACTTCTGTGTTTGCAAAACACTTCCTGAGCCACTGGAAGTGCATGACGTGGCAAATTCTGAGTTTTGGGAGCCAGTCACAAGGACACGCACATCATTACTTACCCAAACAAGTGGCAATGACACTCTTGCGAGTCGGCTTCTTGGAACACTCTTATCTAGGGATTGCACGTGCTGGGGAGGAGGAACCAGACCTGCCCAGCGGGCTGCGGGAGGTGGGGGGCTGAGGGGAGGGGAGACAGCCTGGCAGCTCGGAAGCTGGAGGACGGTCTGAATTCTTTATCTGCTTCTTCTGGAGCTACCAGAGCTTAGCAGGACCCAGGGATGACCAGCTGACTCTTCGGAAGTGCCTCGAGTCCTCTGCCCATGTGCACGGGCTGAGAAGATGAGCTGACTGGCCCAATGGAAGTTGTAGCATCCCCAGAGGGAACCCAAGACGCCTGGAGCCCAGTCGTGAGGAAGGCCGGAAGGCCTTCCAACAGGCCTGAGGCCAGCAGAGGGTTTCCCCGCCCAGCCCCTCTGACACCCAGAAGCACAACTCTGACCTACAGCAGGACTTCTCCCTCTCCTCTGGAGCGTGAAGTGTCTTCTCTGCCTTCCGCCTCGGCAGAGAGAGGGCCGCAAGTCTGTCTCCCTCTCCCCCTCGCACTGTGTGTCCCCAACACCCAGCCCACAGCCCAGTCCCCAGCAGACACTCAACAAATAACTGCTGAGTCAACCAAGGCATCTACCTCCTCTTTCTTACTCTGGCCAACAAGATTTCCTAGGATAACTCAAAAGGTAACTGAGGCTGGACACGGTGGCTCACGCCTGTCATCCCAGCACTTTGGGAGACCAAGACGGGAGGGTCGCTTGAGCCCAGGAGTGTGACACCTGGGCGACATAGTGAGGCCTCGTTTCTACCCAAAATTTAAGAAACAGCTGGGTGTGGTGGCCTGTACCTGGAGTCTCAGCTAATCAGGAGGCTGAGGTGGAAGGATTGCCTGAGCCTCAGAGGTCAAGGCTGTGGTGTGCTGCGATCATGCCACTGCACTCCAGTCTGGGCGACAGAGTGAGGCCCTGACTCAAAAAAACAAAACGCAGTTGACGTTTTCACGTGCTGAGCCATTCCAGGAAGCATGAAATCTACTGGATACTCAAGAAGAGAGGAGCTTGAGGTGGATTAAGTTTCATTTCATGGAGTTTCCAGAACACTGCACAAAAGGGTCGAAGTAGCAGAGAAGAGAAACACAACTGAGTTGCAGAAGCTGTAAGCTGGTGGCACACCTCCGGCAGCCATCAGTAACTGGTCCCAGCCTCTTTCTTGTAGGACCAGAGGTGGCTTAAGCACTCTGTCTCAGCAAAGTCCCCCAGGGAGCCCTGACAGGGGACCGGAATCAGCACTCAGGACAAAATCTATTTGCCATCTTGGCAGTGGGCAGGTACACAGGCCGGGCTTCTGTACTCAGTTCAGCAAACAAGGGGTGAGCAGAAAGCTCCTGGAGCTCTGACAACTCTAACCACGAGGACAGCAAACACCTGGAAGGGGCGGGCCCCTTCTTTCCTGTCTTGCTGTCACGGGCCACCTGGTGCGCTGGCATGGGGAGCAGGATGTTTTTCCGCTCAAAACCCCCAGAAACCCCAGTCATACCCACAGAACCACAATAAACTCAGAGGCTCTGGGGCAATCTCTTCCACGCTGGGGCCGTCTCCTCCGAGGCCAGCTTCCTTCCTGTCTGCATCAGGACCCTGAGTCCCTCCTCCGACGTCCCTGCCATTCCAGACTGCAGGCTGGTGTACCCCCCTGACCCCAAACACACACCACAGGCCCTCTGCGGTGCCCACCCTCGCCCATGCTCATCCGAGAAGCAGTCTGGTTTCAGTGACCTGGTGGGGCGACCTCTTGCCCTTCCTGAAAGGTGTGGAGGTGAAATTGGAAACTCCACCCCTAGCTGCTCTGGGGACTTTTCTTCAGCCATGCTTCTCACCAGTGGCGCTCCGCTTTTCCCAGAGAATGTGTCTGTGCCAGGAACACAAAACCTCCAGTAGTGTCTTCCCTCCTTGGAGTTATTTTTCAATCCGGGAATTCTCTTTCGGAGGGCGGGCCCCGTGTAGAATGAGCTTTCCCTGCTAGGTAAGTGTTCTAGGAACCCATTGGCATCAGTGTACCAGTTCGCATTGTTGTGAGAGGCTTCGTTCAGCTTCAGTGCATTTTTTTTTTTTTTTTTTTTGGAGAGTCTTCAGCACATTTGCCCATTTCAGGATGGGTGCTTTGCAAGCACACCTGCACACACTGTGCTGAGTGTTCGGCGGTTTTTCACCAAAAATGTCATGATGCCCATGTCCCACCCTCTCTCTTCACCCGATCTCTCCCTGAATGACTTTTTTTTGGTTTCCCTGGATGAAAAATGTCCTCCAAGGGAAACGCTTTGCCCATGTGGAAGAGGCGAAACAAAAACAGCAGACGCACTAAGAGACATCAAAGTGGATGCATTCCGAAACTGTTTTGAGCAATGGGAAAAGCGTCTCAAGTGCACTGCATCCGAGAGCACCTTGAAAGTGACTAGGTTTAAACATGTAAGAATAAATGAACAACTTTTAGTAAATACATTCCGGGCTTTGGGGGTTTCCCTCATATTTTGGAGCTAAAGGGCAGTGGGAACAGCCTGCAGCCCTGGAGACCCTTTCCACGCGCGTCTTTCCAGAGGATCCTGTGTTACCGCCCAGAGCCAGGAGCTCTGGGCAAGGAGAAGACAAGCCATACACTGTCTTCATTTATGCTGCGCTGCCACCGCTGCCCCTAAACACTCTTTATTATCCTTGCCATCATCTCCAAACATGCACAAATCCCCGGGTCAGTGCAGCCCACCGGGTCAGTGCAGCCCACCGGGTCAGTGCAGCCGGGTGAGCCAGGCTTCTGCCCAGGCAGCCCAAAGGAGCCTATTGGAGGAAAAGGCCGTTGCCTAAAGCCCTAAACACAACCCAGCAGCACCTGCGCCCTCAGCCCAGCCAACAGCGTAGACACCCCTAACACTACACCAGCTCGGGGAAGCATATTTAAAAATAAAAACAGATCTTAAAATATTTAAGATGTATGCATTTTGTGCCCTTGTAGCCAAACGCCTAGTACGTGATATGATCTCTCATAATCGCTAACTATGAAATTAGTGTGTAAAAAAAATTAAAATAATTAGTATTTGAATCAAATATTAGTTTAACTTACTCATGTCGTTGGTGTTTCTTATATTTTCCTTAACAAACTCAAATTGAGTCTTTTAGACCCAAGGAGCAAACAATTAACTAAGATTTTTACCTTTTTTTTTTTTTGAATCAGGTTCTCATTCTGTCACCCAAGCTGGAGTGCTGTGGCATACTCACAGCTCATGGCAGCCTCAATTTCCTGGGCTCAGGCAATCCTCCCACCTTAGCCTCCCAAGTAGCTGGGACTACAGTTATGAGCCACCGCATCCAGCTAATTATTTTGTTTTTTGTAGAGACAAGATCTTGCTATGTTGCCTAGTCTGGTCTCAAACTCCTGGGCTCAAGCAGTCCTCCCACCTCAGCCTCCCAAGCTACTGGGATTATAGGTGTGAGCCACAGCACCCAGCCAGATTTTTACACTTTTTAGAGAAAAAAGGCAGTAGATCATTTTATGTTTTAAGTAAAGATTGCATTCCAAATGGCAAATTTTATGCCTTAAGAATAACATTTTATCTGCTAGAGTCTGTAATCTGGAGTTTGTTATATGTATATAAAATCTGAAAGACTCAGCTCCAGGATAAACCCGAAGAAACAAGTGGGAATTTGGCATGGTATGGTTCACAGCTGTGTCAATTCATCAACTCACACGAAGCACCAGGGGCACCTTCCCCTCCTCCCCAAGTGAAGCCTGGACCATTTGAATCACGGAACAAGATCACCATCTGATCCATCGGCCAGTGGGAAAATCAGATGTTCATGCAGCCCACAACAGGGGTCCCCAACTCCGGGGCTGAGGCCTGGTCCGGCCCACGGCCTTTTGGGAACTGAGTCTCACAGCAGAAGGTGAGTGGCGGGCAAGCGGGTCTCTGTCTTCTGTCGCATCAAAGTCGGGGGCTTTAGAGTCACACAGGCGTGCTGTGGACTGTGCACACACGGCATCTAGGCTGTCATCTAATGCCTGACGATCCCCCCTATACCCCGCTGGCCCCGGGCCCATCCGTGGAAAAGTTGTCTTCCACAAAACCATCCCTAATGCCAAAAAGGTTGGGGACTGCTGGTCTAAAGGAATCACACGCCCCCACACACACCCAGAAGGGTCAATACAGCAGAGCACCCAGCCTCTAAAAATGGCATGTGAAGACCCCTCGCTTGTGGTTTCTTCCCCCGAGCTGATTATGTCGCGCCTTGGCCCCTGCTCTCACGTGGATGATTCCCAGTCCAGGGAAGCAGCTTACACGCTGCTTCTTCCGGGAGGCATTTCCCAGACCCCAGCTAATTTGGGTCCCTGCTCTATACCCCTCACATTGGCAGTCCCCGGTGAAACTGAGATACAAGTTCTGCAAGGACAGGGACATACGTGTCTGCCTGTCCTGCCCAGGCTCAGCATGCTGCCTGCCACAGGGCAGGTGTTCCAAAACAGTCTGCCAATGAATGAAGGAATGAACGAACAGTCCCTAAGGACTAGACAACTTCCTCCAGCTTTGTAGGCTTGGGAGTCTCAATGACCGGACACACTGGGAATCTGCCCCAACAAAGGCCTTCCCACACAGACACGTTTTCTGACCCATAAAGAGCAGCGCCAAGTGAAAATCGGCTCCAGTAAGCAATCCGCAGCATTCTTCTGTAACAGGGATGGACAAACCACGGCCCATGAAATAAAGTGGCCCGGAGCTGTGCTCATCCATTCACGTCTGGTCCTTGGCACGACACACACTGCAAGGGCAGTGCTGAGTCGTTGCAACAGAGCTGATCTGGCCCTCACAGCCCGAAAGATTGGCTATCTGGGCCTTTTCAACCAGTGCACCAAAGCCGGGCGCAGTGGCTCACACCTGGAATCCCAGCACCTTGGGAGGCCAAGGCGGGAGGAGGGCTTGAGCCCAAGAGTTTAAGACCAGCCCTGGCAACATAATGAGACCTCTTCTTTACAAAAAAAATTTTTTTTTTAATTTGGCTGGGCGTGGTGGCATACACCGGTAGTCCCAGCTACTCAGAAGGCTGAGGCAGAAGGATCGCCTGTGCCCACGAGGTGAACCGTGATCTGTGCCCAGCCTAGGCAACAGAGGTAGCCCCAAATAAAATAAAATAAAAAGTGTACCAAGCCTGAACCAGAGCTTCAAAGCAGTTGAGGGTCAGAAGAGGACTCAGGGACAAACAGAAGTGTAGACACGGCCGCACGAGGGAGGGTGAAGGCTCGAGCTGGGGCAGTGGGCGTGGGACTGTCGGAGGAGGCCGCCTGAGCCCCAGGAAGGGGCCCCTGAAACCTCCACGTGTGCTGAGACGCGTGTGGTTTTGTGTAAGACAGACCTAGGCTGAATCCGCCTGTGGTTTGCTAGATGCTTGGTCTTAGGTGGGTTTCCTTCCCTCCTGAGGATAGCTGGCTTCCACTTTAAAAGAGAAACCACCTGCATCACAGGGTTGAGATGAGCATTTGCTGAAATAAGGAAATAAGCCTCGTGGGGTGACCCTCTGAAAGCTGGCACGTCAGGACAGCGCTGGAGAGCCCAGAGCCTCAAGGCTCCTCTGAGTGCTCACGGATCCAGGTCTGAATTCTGCCTCTGCCTCTTGGGGCCTCTGGGTCCTGGGAAAAGCCCAGCCCCTGCGTGCCATTTCCCCACCTTTTCAGTGAGGCGGACACGGCCAGCCAAGGTGTGGCTTTAGGGACCAAGCGGCAAAAGCACCCAGTACAGCACGTGGCTCCCGGGGGTTCCCTGTGCTCTTCCCACTGGCTTGTCGAGCCGACTTCAGCCCACGGCCGGTGCTCAGTCACTGCAATTTCCTTGGTCAGAGGAATCGGCACAGTGGGACCGAGAGGACCGGGCACAGGGAATCCATGTGCTTGCCCTTGTTACCAACTTGCTGTGTGGCTTTGGGCAGCTCCCATGACCGCCTTGGAGGGCTGAAATGTTGCTTATAAAATGAAAGGGTTCACCGTTCCAGAGAATGTGTGCTATCATTTGATGCTTTCCCTTCTTGACTTTGAGTCTGATTCTAATGCACCACTAGTGATATTAAATCTAAAACATCAAGCATTCTGTGTGTTATATTTGTTGTACTCTATGAACTATAAATAAATTCTGCTTTAAACCTGAAAAAACACTTATTTAGACTACGTACGGTCGGAGATTCTGTTACAGATGGTACTACTAATCTACAACTATGGAGGCAGAACTGTCCTCTTTCTCCTTTCCTAAGTTGGTTGAAGGACTGTGGTTTTATTTCTGGATTTGCTGTCCTGCTCCATTGTTCTATGTGAGTATTCCTGGACCGGCGCCATGCTGTCTCGGTTACTGCACCCTTGCAATAAAGTTTAAAGTCTGGAAGTGGAAAAAAAAATGAAAGGGTTGATCTAGAATCACTGTTTCCAAACTTTTATTGCTCTGTTGGGGATTAGAATCTCTCAGAAACCTGGTAAAACATCAACTTCTCTAGAAGATTCCTAGAAAGCCCCTGAGAGTTCTGGTTCTGAAGACCCACAATGGCTGAGATTAGATTCTGTCTTTTTTTTGTTTTTGAGTCAGAGCCTTACTCTGTCACCCGGATTGGAGTGCAGTGGCTGCTCCTGGCCACTGCAGCCTCGACCTGCTGGGCTCCGGCGATCCTTCTGCCTCAGCCTTCCGAGTAGCTGGAATTACAGGCACGCGCTACCATGCCCGGCTGATTTTTGATTTATTGTAGAGATGAGGTCTCGCCAAGTTGCCCAGGTGGGTCTCGAACCCGCAGGCTCAGGCAATCCACTCACCTCAGCCTCCCAAAGCACGGGATGACAGGCTGAGCCACCGAGCCCAGCCTAGATTCTGTCTTTTAAATGAGTACTTGAGATGATTCTTCACATCAAAGTGGTTTGGGAAACACTTGGCTCGGTGAGCTCTAAGGTACAGTTTTAAAAACTGTAAAGTCCTGTATGCCCCAATCCTGCAATCCATGGAGTGTGTGGTTGTGTGTGCTAAGAGAGACAGAAGGCGTGTCTCTGGGCCTATGTAACTGTCAATTGGGTGTTCCATTTCAAAAAGATTTGAGACTGCCCGTCTGCCACCATGTGACCATCCCAATGTCCCTGCAGACATTTTTCAGGCGTTTCTCTCTCTCTCCTGACTCATGTTTGCTTATTTCCAGAAACCCCTACACCTTCTCAAAGAGCACGGGACCAGGACCTGCAGCTGGAGTGTCTCAGACAGCCTTTCTCACAGGCTGCGCTTTCAGGAGTTTCCAGGAAATGACCATTTTCTCAGCCCCTCTCAGCACGGGCAGGGGTTTCAGAATTCTGTGTGGGACGGAGGAGAGCACCCAGCAGCCCGAGCTTGGGGCACAGATGCAGGGGCCACACACCAGAGGCAAGAGGCCGAGTGGGTGGGGGTGGAGAGAGAATGTGGCTTTGGTGTCAAAAGCCTGCCCAGAGGCCACAGTCTGAGTCTCAGGTCTGCCTATTGCAAATTGCATGCCTGGGACAAGTCAGCCTGCCTGTCCAAGTCTCAGTTTCACCATCTATAAATACCCAGGCACGGGGACCATCTGAGAGTCCTGTGAGATCACGGCCAACCTGTGTTGCAAGTAGTAAAGCTGCCTCTTCCCTTGTGCCATTGCCCTCTCAGCACAGTTCCTGGCTCTCTTAAAAGTGGCACCTGCTGCCACCCAGTTTCTAGTGACTAAAACTAGTTTTTCTCAGACTCTTCGACAGTGGAGATGCAAATCCTGCAACATCTGGAGAGTCCTAGAAGTCATTCTCCCTTTCTTATCAGTGAAGGCATTAAACCCTCAGGGTCAGTGCACGGCCTCAGTTCATTGAAATAGGAAGGCCTAGAGGATGAGGATAAAGGTGACCTGACTCAGAGGGTGGCAGAGCCCTCCTGGACTCAGAGGGCCGTGGATGTGCTCTCCCGTAGCATTGACCACGGCCTCGAGTACCCTGTGTGCATTTGTGCTTTCCCTTGTACATAACTACAAATGTGCATTTTGTGTACACCTATGTGGGGTCTGTGCACATCGTCTGGGTTTGCGTGGCCATGCGGAGTACTTAGTTTCTGGGAATAGACACTGGTGTTAGACGTCCAAGCTCATCGAATCGAAGCCCAAGCACTAAAAGCGGGAGGCTGTGGCTTCAGTTCCAACTGTCCCCTAGTCCCTGCCCATCAGGCCACAGGTAGGGGCTGCAGGCCTTGTGGGTATCTAGGGAAGAGTGCGTGTGAGTGCGCCTCGCTGTGGATATCCCATGCCTCCACCAGCCCCCCAGCTTCCTGGTCTCTCATATGTGTTATTCAATGAATTCTTGCAAGAAGCCTGGACAGACACCACTGTGGAAGAGTCAAAGACTGCCAGAGCTGAGAGAGATTTAAGAGATGCACAGTCTTCTTCCTGCGTCAGAGGGGGAAACTATAAATGCCAGAGAGGCCAAGTGACTCACCCAAGGCCACACAGCCAGCTGTTGAGATTCCTTTCTCGCGTGCTCATGGACAAATGTCTGCTGCGTTCTGGCTCTGTGTCAGCCAACAAGCAGATGCTGGAGAGAATCCCAGGGAGCCTACCGAGGTTGGGGTCAAAGAAGACACCTTTGGCAAGTGCCATTTAAGCCATCCCTTCCCCGAAGGGTGATGGACAAGTGGCCCCAGCAGGGGAGACTCCACATGCATGCAGAGGGAGTATTTGAGCTGAGGGCTGAAATGATTGCTTTTGTTTTTCTTTTTCTTTTTCTTTTTTTTTTTTTTTTGAGCTGGAGTCTCACTCTGTCACCCAGACTGGAGTGCAGTGGCCGCTCCCGGCCACCGCAGCCTCGACCTGCTGGGCTCCGGCGATTCTTCCGCCTCAGCCTTCCAAGTAGCCGGAATTACAGGTACGCGCTACCACACCCGGCTCATTTTGATTTATTGTAGAGATGAGGTCTTGAACCCGCAGGCTCAGGCAATTCACTCACTTCAGCCTCCCAAGGCGTGGGATTACAGGCTGAGCCACCCAGCCCAGCTGCTTTTGTTTTTAGAGTTGGGGTCTCACTCTGTCACCCAGGCTGAAGTGCAGTGGCCTGATCATTACTTGCCCCAGACTTGACCTCCTGGGCTCCAGTGATCCTCTTGCCTCAGCCTCCTGAGTAGCTGGGACTGCGGGAGTGCACCACCACACCCAGATAATTTTTTTGATCTTTTTTGTAGACACGAGGTCTTGCTATGTTATCTACACTGGTCTCAAGCTCCTGGGCTCAAGTCATCTTCCGGCCTCAGCCTCCTGAAGTGCTGGGATTCCAGGTGTGAGTCACTGCACCTGACCTGAAATGGTTTTTAAAAGCGGGAGTGCACTTCCAGCTGTTCTCGCCGTGACGGGCGTCACCTCACTGCCCTGCCTAGCAACCCCGGGGCACGGTGGGCTTCCTCTGGGCGGTCAGGGCTTGCCTAGCTGAGCTGTGGAGCCAGCGCTCCAAGTCCACGCTCTAACCTGCGAAGCCCTCGTGCCCTTTCCTTAAATGGCCTCCTATTTACCCCCCAGTCCCCTGCAATAGGACTTTGTCCCCCTCTGCTCCCTGCACCTGACTCTACAGAGTCACAGTGACCTGCAGCGTCCACACCTCCGTCCGTCCCAGGCTTTGGCACTGCCAGTCAGTGCGCCCTTGGCTCCTCGGACATGGCACTGTCCTGTTTCTCCACCTGCCTCTCTGGTCACATCTCCTCAGCCTTCCCTGGCTCTTCCTCCCTTGCAAGTTCTCTTTGAGGGGGGTGCTCCTACCACAGTCAGTCCTGGGCTGACTCTTGCTTGCTTGAGTGCTTCGACCCCACGGAGAAGGGCCCAGTGACCACCTCCTCACTGCGATGCCCCAGGGTCCGGCCCCAGACCGCGTCCAGGTCTTGAGCTCTGAAACGTCGCCGGTAATTAGCATCCTCCTCTCAAAGCCAGCATGATCAGAGTGGTTCAAGACCCCGCTCTCTGCCCAGCTTCCCACCGTAGAAACTTATTCCCACACCTCCCCTCATGCTCAATTCCTCCCACATCCAATCAGTCATACATCCTCCAGTACTGCCTTCCAAACCCTCTTCCGGGCTCTCTTGCCCGTCCCCGTGACCACTCCTCTTCTCCATGTCCTCATCAACCTACTTGGCAGGGAGCTCAGGCTCCAGAGCTGAAACTAGAGGGAAAGGGCTTGTGCCCATTCGCCATGGCCCGTCGTCGCAGCAAGCTGCAGCCCAGCATGGGAGCATCAGGCCCCCTCCAGAGGCAGGAGGCCGTCCCCACGCAGGGGCGGAGAAGAGGCGGCAGCCCTCCTCATCTGACCAGCCACAGCGTGTGGGTGCGTGCGAGTGTCTCCTGGTAGTCTCCCTCCCTTTCTCTCGCACCCAGTATGGCACTTCCCGTGCCCTGCCACTTAGAGACACCACTTACTGTTGCGTAACGTGGCAGGTAGCGTCTAAGATGGCATCACAGGCCCCACTTCCTGGTATTCACGTCTTGTGTGTTTCCCTCCCTTGAGTGTGGGCAGGACCTGAGACTGGTTTCTAACCCACAGAGCACTGCAAAGGGGGCGGGATGTCATTTTCATCATCAGAGTGCACAAACTTGTAACTTTCAGTCTTGCTAGAAGGCTCTCTATGGCCTTATTGTCTTGCATGGTTTTTTTGTTTGTTTGGAGTTTTTTGAGTTGGAGTCTCACTCGGTCACCCCGGCTGGAGTGCAGTGGCCGCTCCCGGCCACCGCAGCCTCGACCTGCTGGGCCCGGCGATCCTTCCGCCTCGGCCTTCCAAGTAGCTGGAACTACAGGCGCGCGCTACCACGCCTGGCTGATTTTTTGATTTGTTGTCGAGATGAGGTCTCGCTGCCCAGGCGGGTCTCAAACACGCGGGCTCTGGCCATCCCCTCACCTCAGCCTCCCAAAGGCGCGGGATGACAGGCTGAGCCACCGAGCCCGGCTCTTGCATGTTTTAACGAAGCCAGTGCCACCTTAGAGGGCTCCGTGGGCAAGGAACTGAGTGTGGTCTCTGGCCGAGGGACAGTGCTGGCCCTCAGTCCAACAACCTGCCAGGAACTGAATTCTACCAGCAGCCACGTAAGTGGGCTTGGAAGTGGATCCTTCCACAGTCGAGCCTCCAATGAGTGTCCAGCCCTGGCCCACACCTTGACTGCAGCCTGAAGCAGAGAACCCAGCTAAGCCACGCTGATTCCCAACTCTCAGAATCTGTGAGACGATACACGTGTGTTGTCTGAAGCTAAGTTCATGCTAATTTGTCACATGGCAATAGTACATGAATTTGCTTACTATCATGTCTCCTGTTTGAACAAGTGGAGGTGAGTTCTTTCTGCTGTAAGCAGGGGCACACAATAGAGGTGCACCAAATTTGGCACCAACCACTTGAACAGCCCATCTTACTGGCCTTTCCCTGCCATCAACTCTTCTATCATTCCCTGTACCTGTGTTTTCTCTGCTTAGAATATCTGACCCCTTTTCGTGGCCTGTGATGCCCCTTTGATCCATCCTGGACTAGCTGAGGTGACACCTTCTCCAGGAAGCCCTCTCTGAGGTTGACCCTTCCTCTGGGATTTCATGGTTCCGGGTCTGTCTTGCACCAACTACAAGGTTCCGTGAATGACTGTCCTGTCACTCAGTACCCCAAACCTCATCTTATTGACCATCTTGTGTCTAGAGCCTGTGAAGTCATAAGGACGCAAGTGATGTGTGCTGAAGGTATGAACAGTTCAGCCTAACACACCTCCTCAGCAGGAGCACCACAGCCAGCAAGGGAGTTGTATCATCATCTTGATAGAAGACAGGGCCTTGCTGTCATCATGGTAGCCCGCTTTAAGAGTTCTCTCGGCCAGGCATGACAGCTCACATCTGTAATCCCAGCACTTTGGGAGGCTGAGGCAACAGGATCGCTTGAGTCCAGGAGTTCAAGATAAGCCGAGTCGACATAGTGAGACCTTGTTTCTCTTAAAAATCTTAAAAATTCGCTGGGTGTGGTGGTGTGCACCTGTAGTCCCAGTTACTTGGGAGGCCGAGATGGGAGGATCACTTGAGACCAGGAGGTCGAGGCTGTGGTGAGATGGGACTATGCCACTACACTCCAGCCTGGGTGACAGGGCGAGACTCTATCTCTAAAAAAAAAAGTGTTATCATATGATATTTACATAAGGGGTGGGAACTGTTTGGGAAGGAGAGCAGGTCTGGGAGAATGAAAGGCCCTTTTGTTGTGCTCAGAGCCAGGACAAAGGAGGGAGGGGAAGGAGCCGGATGGGGGGAGAGAGAGAGACCAACTGCTGAGAGCTCATGAGATGGTGGGCTCTGGGGACCACAGAGGTGACACAGCCATGAGGAGGCCCCTGTGGAGGAAGGTCAAAACCTAAGGATGTCTACTGTGCAATTTGAAGTTTTTGGTATTGCCATCAGGATGGCCCGATTTAGGGGGGAAAGGCAGGGCGTACCATTTTTAAAAATGTGTTTATGTGAAATTCAAATTTCCCTGGCTATCCTGGATATTATCTGACAGCTCTGAACGCCGTGACATAAATCTCTCCTATAAATTTTCAGTCATGTCTATCACGAACGCCGTGCCTGATACAACTTAAGAGCGTCTGTGGAATTATGTCAGGGGCTGAACTGGGCTCTGGGACCATGGGGGGCACAGAACAGGAGTAGCACAGGGGACCTGAATGAGTTCTGTGGAACTGGGAGTTTGGGGAGCTGGGGTGCCCACACACGGTGCCCACCACGGGAAAGTTCAGGAAGGGCTGGGAACTCACCAGAGGGGAGAGTGACAGCCCGGAGCAACCTCACTTAGACCGTCTCATCTGGAACTCAAGGGAGGGAGAGGCCGCCGGCACGGGGCTGCATCTGGAGCACCCGAACAGCCGTGGAGTGCCTAGTCTTTTCGTGTCGTCCCCGCTTCCACGAGGAGAGTCTGGGATGGAGGAGCCACAGCATTGCAGAGATGAGGTCTCCGTTCTGAAACGGAGGCTGGGGAAGCACAGAGCAGTGGCGGGGGAGAGTCCGCAGACAGCCCGAGGGCTGGACTGGCTCACGAACGCACAAATGCTGAGGTGTGTGCATCTTCCTGGGGAAGGGGGCTGGGTTTTCCCCGGGCTCCTCAGAACCCCTGGCGTGAAGGGCGAGTGTGGGGGGACTGGGGAGCGTCCTCAGCAGCCCCCTCTCAGACGGAAGGTGGGTCTGGGGCGCGGGCAGCTCCGGCTTTACCGCTCCGGCAGGTGCAGCCGGGCCTGGCTGGCTGCCGCCGGGGCAGGGATTGTCAGCCTCCAGAGACAGCCCCCTCTGCACCCAGCACGGTTAGCTCTGAGGCCTCACTGCCCCTCTGGAGCCGCCTCCCTCTGGGAGCCAGCCCGTGTGGCCCCAGAACCACCCCACCGCCTGTGGTGGTATAACCAGTCATGGGGCGGGGCTCCCAGGGAAGTCCCACGTAGACCCCCGAGGGACCTACCGCCCAGCCCCGGGACCCTTCAAGGCTGGGGCCGCGGAGAGACAAGCTCTGTCTCCTGGAGTGTGAGGCCCTCCGGTCACTCCCTTGCTCCGCCCGTGCCGTGCCAAGGGGCGTCTGGCTCTTCCCTACACGTGCCAGTGACATCCACACCTCGCGCCTTGTGCCGTGTTCACTGGGATCAACTGAAGACGTGACGGCACATTCTTTTTTTTTTTTTGAGTTGGAATCTCACTCGGTGGCCCAGACTGGAGTGCAGCGGCCGCTCCCGGCCACCGCAGCCTCGACCCGCTGGGCTCCGGCGATCCTTCCGCCTCAGCCTTCCGAGTAGCCGAAATTACAGGCATGCGCTACCATGCCCGGCTGATTTTTAAAAATTTATTGTAGAGATGAGGTCTCGCCTGCCCAGGCGGTCTCGAACTTGCGGGCTCAGGCCATCCACTCACCTCAGCCTCCCAAAGCCTCCCAAAGGTGGCAGGCGGAGCCACCGAGCCAGCTGACCGCACACTCTCTAGTGCTCCTCCCTTCGAGACCTGAAGCCAGATTCCCTTCCCCTGGCGTGTGGGCTGACTTCCGGACTCCCTTCTGACAGACAGAAGGCAGAAGTGACAGGCGGCAGCTCCAGAGACTAAGTCATCAAAGGCACCGAGGTCTGCTGCTTGTCCGCTCTCTCAGCTTGCTCTGTGGAAAGCCAGCTGGCACGTCACGAAGACACTCAAGAAGCCTCTGGAGAGGCCCGTGCAGTGAGGAGCTGAGGCCTCCAGCCAACAGCCATCAAGGAACAGAGGCTTCTGCCCACAGCCCAGGCAGAGAGCTTGGAAGCAGATGCTCCAACCTCAGCCAAGCCTGCAGGCCCAGACAACTTCTCAGCCGCCATCTCAGGAGAGACCCCAGGCCAAATCCACCAGCTAAGCTACTTCTGAATGCCTGGTCCACAGAAGTGTGAGATGAGAAAGGTTTATTATTTTAAGCTGCTCGGCTTGGATGATCATTTGGTACGGAGCAATAGATCACGAATACACACATGCTCTTTCCTGAGCTGAAGTAGCGCCCTCCTTTCCCTCCGCCTTCAAAACACCGTGCGGATGACACCCCCTGAGCATCACCTTATATGCAGGCCCGAGGCCAAGTAAGCCATTTTTTCCCTGGGCTAATCAGGCAGTGTGTATAAACCTCCACGGCAGCCCTTACTGTCTTGAATCACTGCCGTGGGCTTGCTGTCTTTCTCTCTTAATAAAATCGAAGCTCCTAGAGGTATTGTGTTTTGTTCATGGTTATATCACTAATGCCCAGCACAATAGTAACGCTCAGTTAACATGTGTTTAGTCGCTTAATCTATGAACACCGAAGGACCCGCAGAGCACAGGGCCCACCCTGCCCTTGGTCCTAGAGCTCCGTTCATTTCTCTGTTTGAGTGCAGCGAAAATGGAGTTAGTACTCATAAAAAATTGTTTGCTTCTCTTAGCTTCCATTCTCCAGGGTGATTCAGGCCCCCCGGGTGTGACATTTATCTTATCTCTTCTCCAATAAGACAGGAATTTAAAGCAGGGCTCTAAAACCATTTCTGAGCCACAGTTTCTAATGGTGAGGCGACTGAGGCTTAGAAAAGTGAAAGGACCTTCCCAAGGACGTGGAAATGGCATCTTCAAAACTTACAGCAAATAGAAATGTTCTATATCAACCAAAATGGTCGAATCTTGCCATCATTTTGCTGAAGGAAAGAATGAAATATGAAAATAAAATTATGATTTCCTTTCTAGAAGAGCTTAAAACCAGGATACACTAAACTCCAGTGCTCGGGATATAAACACAGGTGATACAACTGTAAGGAAAAGAAGGGGGGGAAAGGATCCCAAAGGTCAGAAGAGCGGCACCCCACGGGGCGCAGGGAGAATGATGGGACAGGGGCTCTCGAGACTTCTAAGGCACTGGCGATGTATTGTTTGAAACGTGCAGCATAAATCTTATCTCATTAGCTTCAACATTACTTTGTAAAATGCTCAACCATTTGGAACTTGCAGGCAGAGCAATTGCGCCTTTGGGCTCTGGGATGGGAGCTGCTTCGGCCCACAAGGACAGTGGAGTGTAGACTATTACAGGGCCCTGCTCAGTGCCTCCGTTTATCTTTCTCTGATCTTTGAGGGGTTTCCAGGCAGGGCCCTGGGTTCTGGGGAGGTGCGTGCAGGCCGTCCTGAGGGAACCGCACGTGGCGGGCAGGACGGCCCGCCCTGCAACAGCCGCCAACGCGGAGCCTCTCTACTTCCTCCTACTTCACACCCTGAACACCCACAAGGGGTCACATCTGAAGAGTGGGTTTTGAGGCTGAAAGAAAAATGCCAGAAATTCCTGGGGGCATCAAGCCTCCCTTAAATAATAGATACAGTATTTGAAAATGTTAAAATTACTTTTCTTGGCCAGGCGCAGTGGCTCCTGCCTGCAATCCCAGCGCTTTGGGAGGTTGAGACAGGAGGATTGCTTGAGCCCAAGAGTTTAAGACCAGCCTGGGCAACACAGTGAGACCCGGTCTCTACAGAAAAACCAAAACAAACAAACAAAAAATCAGGTGGGTGTGGTGACACGTGCCTGCAGTCCCAGCAACTTGGGAGGCTGAGGCAGAAGGATCACCTGAGCCCTGAAGGTTGAGACAGCGGTGAGCTGTGACTGTGCCCCTGCACTCCAGCCCTGGGCAACAGAGTGAGACCTCGACTCACCTAAATAATTTAAATTACTTTTCTTGTTTAAAAAAAAACAAAAAACGCTATTTTCCAGGCTGTTCACGAAGATATCTTTCTTCAGGCCTCCGCCTGGATCCCAGACCCTGAAGTCCCGAGTTTGACTCCCCCTTTCCCATATTCTTCCAATTTCCCTCCCCCCCACTTCTGGACTGAGGGAAAGTCTGCCTCCTTGAGGCACGTGGACCAGTTCCGGCAAGGCCGGCTCACCTAGAGGGCTTTTTCAGGGAGCTGTGGCTCCTTGGAGGTGGAGTCCTCCTGTCCTTGCAGGGCAGAGTCCATAGCTGAATCAGAGGAGAATGGGCCACGGGGGCAGCTGCAGCCACTGCAGTCTGGATTCCACAGAACGGAGCCCTGGGCTGCCGGGTCTATGGGGCTGATCCAGACTATTCTGCCGCTGGGCTTCTGGGAGTCTCCAGCTCGAGACGTCTGGTCTCCCCTCAGACCCGCTGGCTTCCAGAGCTGCTGACACAGGAGTCCTTCAACACGCAGGCTGCCCCATCCCTGCCAGAGCCAGCTGGGTGCAGTGAGGACCAGTCACATGACTCTGCCCAGAGCCAAGGTCAGTGAGCCGAGGCCCCGGGGGCCTGGGTGCAAGGGGCTGTGCTCAGTCAGGCTGCCCCAGGGGCGGTGGGGCTGGGGCAGGAACGTGGGTGGAGACTGCTACGTCCCAGAGAGCACGCTCCCTCCAGGGGACCCTGCCCACTGGGACTCTGAGATGAAATTCAAAGTCATGGGCAGGATGGATTATGTAACCAAAGGCCACTGTTCCTCTTGGCCTTGCTCCAGAGCTTCCTTAGGAGAAACAGCCAAGACCGTTTACGAAGTTCTGACGACATTCCAGGCATTCTGTGAGCACTTTACGGACTTCTCCAAGTCAGTGCAAGTCCATCTTGCCTACATTTTAAATGTGGTTTTCCCCACTGTGTCGAAGTGTTCGTGAACACAAGCTGAGGTTCGCCATCAATGCGGGGGAGCCCAAGTTTGGCTCCATCCAACCCTCTGCAGTACCAACCGCAATCAAACGGCTTGCTGCTCAGGGGAGGCCCGATGTGGCTGCCATCTTGGTTTACCAGCGTCCTCCACCACAGGGCCTCGAGTTCCTGACTCTTCTGGGTCCTCGTCAACCCCCTTCCGATCTTCATTTTCTAGGGATACCTCCAGGGCTTGTTTCTCTGTAGCTCCCACGCAGAACAGTGCTGCCAGCCAAGGTCTGCAGGGCGCTCACACGGACCCTGACTCTGAGGGGCGCCAGTTCAGTTCGCAGACTCCGGGGACCCTCCGTGTGCGTGTCTGCCTTCCTGGCCACAGCCCAATATCTGATGGCCCTGCTGATGTCTCTGAGTAGCCAATAACAGATAAAATTACGCGAGTGCATTGCATGCCTTGGACCAGTTCTTAATCCCCCCGTGCGTATTCCCTGACCTACAAAATGGTGATAATAATTGGACCTACTTCACAGGGTTGTTATAAGATTCAGTTAACACACGTGAAGTGCTTAAAACAGCGCCAAACTCAGTAAGCGATCATTAGTAGTGGGAGTGTTGCCATTTTGTCGCTCCTACGAAGGCAGGAAAGTATGCAATACATTCTAGAAGGAATTCTATCACGAAGGTAACATTTTTGAAATGCTCATGTTCAAAGGGTTCATCTTTGTGAGAAACAAGCGGTCCCAGAGACTCCCACCTCCCGAGCTGCTGGATAACTCACCAGCACAGCACCAGAAGGCCGTGGGAGATAAGAGATAAAGGACCCAGGAGTCATCCAGTTAGCTGGTCTTTCTCAAGTTGCCAAAATAGATCCCCTGCTTAAGGAGATTGACTAACAAACAGCTAGGTGAAATTCTGTAATAAGAAAAACAGCTCTGATATTGTGCTTACTTTTCCAGGGGTTTCATCCCACACCCTCACCCTCACAAAGATGCCTTCCAGGAAACCAGACCCAGCTCCACTGTGGAGGCATCCATTCCCACCATGGCAGGTCCCAGTCTTGAGGAGGTGGTGACTGGAGGCCACGGGCCTCCTGGTGGCTCCATCAAAGCTGACCCCAGCCACATACCGAAGGGTCGTGCTTGCTAGATTTTGTTTCTATCATGGTCACTGCTGCTGTGTGGAGTCAACGTATTCTGAACACTGCAAGAGCAAAGATCTGTGTTTATGAATGAATTGGTTTAATTCAAAAGAAATCTTTAGACTTCCACCTCCAAGCAAGAGAAAATAAAAGGGACCATTTTTATCCTCTTGCCTGAAAAAACTAAAAACCAGACAAAATATTGGAAGACGTCGGATGTCAGGCAATGAAAGGCAGTGATCCCTGACAGATGGGAAACAAAGGTTATGAATTTCCAGGCTCCTGAGACAGGAAGGAGGAAGGCAAGAGGATCTGACTTTCAGAGATGAGGCTGGTGATCTGAAGAGGCCGAGGCCCCTGGAGGGTGCAAAGCAGCGTACCGGAGAGGAGAGAGCCCCTCGGGGAGGGAGTCCCTAGAGGTGCAGGTGGTCAGCTTGGATCTTCAGTAGAGGGCTTACTGATCCCACGTACATGTAAGGAACCTACTCAAGGTTGGGAAAAGAACCACCCTACAGGAGTAAGGAGAATTGTCTCTTGTGCTCTCCAGACCAGGAGTTGTTCCTATTCCCATCAGCCAGAGTATATCCCTCGACAGTACGTGGGGCATTGAATAGCATTCTCAAAAGGGTCTTGCCTCAATAGTGGGGGAAAATTAGCCCTAGATGAAATGCTACTCTGGTCCCGTCAATATAGCTTAAAAGACCCAAAGAATCAAACTGTTTCCAAGTAACCTAACTACATCCAGAACAAAACTCAAGAATATTTATAGAAATAAAAAAAATCCAGCACCCAACAAGTAAAACCCACAATTTCTGCAATCCAAAAAAAGAAAAAAAAAAAAAATTAACAAGCATGTACAAAAGCAGGAAAATACAGCCCATAATGAGAAGAAAACCAACCAACAGAAACAACAGATCCAGAACTGACACCAAGTATAGAATTAGTAGACAAGGACATTAAAAATATTTATTATACGATTAGCATGGCTAAAATCCAAAACACTGACATCACCAAATACTGGTGAAGATGTGGAGCAACAGGAACTCTCATTCATTGCTAGTGGGAATGCATAGTGACACAGCTGCTTTGAAAGACAGTTGGGAGGTTTCATACAACACTAAACCTACTCTCACCAAATGATCGGGCAATCGCACACGTTGGTGTCTACCCAAACAAGTTGAAAGTCTATGTGCACACAGAAACCTGCACATGGGTGTTTACAATATCTTTATTCATAATTGCCAAATTTGGAAGCACTCGATGTGTCCTCCAGTAGGTAAGTGGATGGAGTCATGGAATTAGCAATATGCCTAAAATGCACACTGCGGTGTGGAAGACACCAGTCTGAAACGGCTACGTACTCCCCTCGCCTTAATTCCAACCAAAACGACAGAGAAAGAATAAAAAAGGCAAACCCCCATAATTACAATGATGAGGAAGAAGAAATGACAGCTGGCGAGAGTGATTCCCACACTTCGGGGAAGCTGAGAAGCAGTTAGAGGAGTAGAAACTGATGTCACAGACTTGAGGACCTTGGAATGAAAGCCAGAAAGTGGAGACCGGGCAAGAGGCAAGCCAGTGTGAGTCTCAAAGGCGCAGCAGGGCAGGGATTAGGAATCAGAGACACCAGAGTCAGAATGTGGAGTGGACAGAAAACCTGAGGCTTTGTAAAAAGTCATCCTAAAGAGGATCAGCTGCTCCCGATCACCATGGGGGAGACAGACAGCACATCGGGAAGGCTCTGGATTTGGAGATAGCAACGGTAGTTAAAAAGATGATTGAAGCTTTTATTCTGAAAGTGGGCTTATGTGAAATCCACACACTTGACTGTGAGTCAGGCTTGTATGGACAGACAGACATACGTATTCCCCTTGGAAAGATTCCCATTGGGAAAACTGACCATCCCAGAGAAAATACATCTGGGGATCTCCCTGCAGAGCTTGGCTGAGTAGAAGAAGGCTGGGAGGCTGGGAATGAGGTTCATGCCCCAACTAGAGCTTCTGATGAATGTTTGTTGGTTTTTTTTGGTTTTTTTGAGTTGGAGTCTCACTCGGTCGCCCAGACTGGAGCGCAGTGGCCGCTCCCGGCCACCGCCGCCTCGACCCGCTGGGCTCTGGCGATCCTTCCGCCTCGGCCTTCCGAGGAGCCGGAATTACAGGCGCGCGCTGCCGCGCCCGGCTGATTTTTTGATTGATTGTCGAGATGAGGTCTCGCTGCCCGGGTGGGGCTTGAACCCGCGGGCTCAGGCCATCCGCTCACCTCAGCCTCCCAAGGCGCGGGACGACAGGCGGAGCCGCCAAGCCGGCTCTGGTGAGTGTTTAAGTGATACATTCCCAAACAAGGATGGCTAGCCAAGGATGGCCTACCTTCTGAAGACCAAAGCCTCTAAGACCAAAGCCGGGATAAAACACATAAACAGAGAAAAGTGCTTGGAGATCAGGGAGGCCAAGGGCACAAGAAAATGCCAGCAAAACTTATAAATAATATTCTTAGAGTGATAGAAGATATTGCATCTGTGAAGTAGGAGGAGGAAGCTTTAAAAAGGAGGATTAAAAAAAAAACTTTTGGAAGTTAAAAGTTGATGGCAAAAATTAGAATTCAAATGAAAGTTTAGAAGGTATATTCAGAAAATTAAAGAAAAAGAGAAACGAGAGAGAGAGAGAGAGAGAGAGAGAGAGGAGAGAGAGATTCTGAGTGAAAACCAGAGAGAAACGGTAATATTACATTATCTCAGAGGTCCAACATCTGAATAACTAACATCCAGAATGAGACAACAGAAAAGGAAGAAAACATTTTTTTTCTTGGCAAAGGAAGACAAGTTTATTTAAAAGTATATTAGAGAGAGAAAGAGAAGGGAAAGAGAAGATTCACCTCCCCCAGGTGGGGCAGGGGGAAAAACATGTTTTTAACTGTCAAGGATTTATGTTGCACTTTATTCTAAGTACTAACACCATTGAGGTTTTTTTTATTTTTATTTTTACATAATTATAGTTCTCTATGCAGTTACAAGATGTTATAGAGGTATCAGTGTATTTTTTATGCAGCTTTCCCCAATGAGAACACCTTGCAAAACTGCAGGACGGTATCATAACCAAGATATTGACATTGATACAACAAAACCACAGAACATTTCTATCACCCCTAGGATGGAAAAAAACATTTTTAAAGAAATAATAAAGGAAAAATTTCCCACAACGGAAGGATAGAACCTTCGGATTAAAATCACCTATGGAGTGCCCAGCACACTGAATGTAAACACATGCCCAAACACACAAACAGACATATGCACAGACACACACACAAATATACACACACAGAGACACATGCACTTGCACATATGCACACACAGACACACACACAAGCTCATTCGGGCCCACACACAGAGCAACGCCCTTTACCGTGGAATTTCAGAACCCCGGAAATAAAGCGAAGACCCTAAAAGGGCAGGGACTAGGGGGACAGTTCCCACACAAAGGACGAGAGGTCAGTATG
The DNA here is from genome assembly GCF_000164805.1 of Carlito syrichta. Taxonomy (NCBI): domain Eukaryota; kingdom Metazoa; phylum Chordata; class Mammalia; order Primates; family Tarsiidae; genus Carlito; species Carlito syrichta. The sequence continues at coordinate 116,555 of NW_007250914.1, read as the reverse complement.
GCCTCAGATTTCCCAACAGCAAAAGTAGAAGCTGAGAAAACAATGAAGCTCCTTCACGTTGCCCTCCAGCCAAGCTGCTGCAGCTCCAACCTGAGTGAGCCCAGCAGCCCCAGCTGCAAGCAGAGTAATAGCCGTGCCTCCCAGGAGAGGCCCGGATCACCTCTTCCTGCAACCTGGCCACGGCAGCCAACGGACAGACCTGCATGCGGCCAACAAGTCCTTCCTCCATCTTATACTGACCTCGGCATAGCTGCTGGAGATATTTTCGGCAGGGGATTTGGTTTTGCTTGGTGAAACTAAGTGGAAACAAAGTCATGCAGTGGCATGGAATTCTCAACATCTGGTTCGTCTAATACAGACACTGGTCAAGTTCCTGGGACCTTGGAGACCAAATATAAATGGTGCATGGTCTGACGGTCACAGAAAAATGGAACACCAATAGCACTCTGGGAACAGAAATCACAGTTAAAGACCAGATTTATCAAGGTTTGAAACACATGTGATACTACCTTCTCACCAAACACAGGAAAGAAAAGTGGTAAAACCAAGCTCTCCTACAAGAAGAAGAGCATAAACTTTGGCTATGACATTGATGTTGATTCCTCTGGACCTGCAATCATTCCGTAGTTGTCTTTGGTCATGAGGGCTGGCTTGCTGGGTACTGGCTGACCTTTGACAGAGCCAAACTGCAGCTGACAAGGAAGAACTTTGCAGTGTGCTACAGGACTGGGGACTTCTGGTTCTGCATACGGTCGAGGGTGGGGCAGAATTTGGAGGATCAACTTATTAGAAAGTGTGTGATGATCGTGACACTTCAGAAAACCTTGCTTGGATGTCAGGTATCAGCATCACTTGTTTTGGCCTTGCAGCTAAATGTCAATTGGATCCCACTGCTTGCATGTCTGCAAAAGTTGACAACTCCTATTTAATTAGAGTGGACTGCACGTGAAGTTTGATGCCTTGTGTGAAGCTCACACTGTCAGTTCTGACAGACGGGAAGAACAGTGGCCACAGATTTGGAAGTGGTGGCCTAACTCAGCTATTAAAAAACCTCTGGACTAGATATCAGATTTGGCCTCAATCTCTTTCCACTGTGACCAGCCGGCTTCCCACCCACCCTCCCCACACCCACGAAGGCAACCAAAGCAAAGGACGACCCAAACAAGAGCTGTATTTTGAATATTTAGACAGTGGACTCTTAACTGGTTTCTAGTTAAATTGGTTGTTTGGAGAGTTACCAGTGCTGCAGGTGCGCAGTCACCTACACATTAGTATTAATTAGTTAAATGTATTTGACTATTAAAAGTGCTACCTACCAATCATAAAATAGACCTTTATGGAAACTATAAAACTGTGTACATTTTTTAATGTTGCTCAAGCACTGAATATTATCACTGAATGAGATGGATCAGTGGATGTTTTGAGATGAGGTTAAAAACTTTTTGTTAAATTCAACCATCATTAGAATTACTCTTGGTATTTCAGAACATTACAAATTATGAATAAAACAAGTATATATAATTAATGGCCCAAAGTATTAGCAGAGTTAAACTTTTACAGCTAGGGTCAAATCTCCCTGGCATCTAGCTAATACCATATTCTTTTGAGTGAGCATTTTGCTTTTTACCTAAATCTGTTCCACAAAGTCCTCTGTGTCCCTAGAATAATTCCATGAACGTTTTAAGACTACAATAAATAAGAGAATAAAGGCTTTAAAAACCTAAAAATAATTTTCAAAATGAAGATATGCCTCAGTATTCTAAAGGAAAATAACGTCTAGCCTAGAATTTTATGTTCAGCTGAATTCAGTCCAAAAAGAGGGTAGAAAAAAGATATTTCAGGCATGCACGTGGGCTGACCTAGGGCTCTCCGTCCTTTCTATCTGCCCTGATTTGAGGGGGTGGGATGGTAGATGACACATCACTGCAAGTTAGGACCCCCGTGTGGGGGCATGAACAGTAACCAACCAAGTACTGCGCTCCTAAGGGGAGTTTGGAAGCCGGGGGGAAATTGTTTGGTGGTCAGGTTCACTACAGGGTGCTACAGCCCTTTAGTTCCCTAACAATCTGGGTGCTACGTGTTCCAAAATGCACGGGACGGTCCCTCAACAAAGAATTATCCTCCCCAGAATCCCGAGAGCACATCCCTGAGCTAGACACTTCCTTTGACTTTCACCATGAGGGTGCCGATACTTGAAGTGGAACCAAGGGAGCCCTGCTTAGGGGTGGTTTGGGAGAGGAGGAGAAAATGGCTGAACTTCAGAGAAGAGAGAAAATATTTCAGGAGATAAAATCCAACGACTGACTGAAATAGACCAGGTGTGCCTGTGTTCGGTGATGCCCACATTTGTAAAGGGCTCTGTAGTTTTCAGGCCTATACCTCACCCTTCTCCCCAGCACGCCTTGCCTGGAGTTCTGCCACAACCTCCCTTCGGGTCTTCCTGTTTCCAGTCTCACCTCTGCTTCTTCATCTACCACACGCTGACCACCGTGATCCTTCCAAACGCCAATCTGATGGTGCCACTCTCCTGCTCAAAAGCTTTCCGTGGCTCCCCATTGCCTCTCCCTTCCCCAGAGCACCGGAGGCCTCACTGGACTCATCCGGCAAAGTGCAGCTCCCAGGCCCCTTCTTGGGAGGCTTCTTCCAGTCATGCGATGAGGCCGTCATGCTATGCTCCTCCATCCACAGCATGCCACTTGGGTGCTTTTATATCATATATTCCAGGAGCCCAGGAGCTCTTTATAGGCAGGGACTCTTTCTCGCCTATCTCTGCATCTCTGCTCCCGTAGCATGTGCAGGCTTGTGGTGAGTGTGCCTCGCAAGCCGATGGAATGGGCGGACCCCATTCTCCATCATGAGAAGGCTGAGCTCAGAGACAGGCCCAGGTGCATGCCGGTCCCCAGCAAGGGTCCCGCCTCATGCCAGGTCTCCTCTGGGCAACTGGGCCTTCCACAGCTTTTCTGAGCCACAGAGGCCGTCGGTATGAGGCTTGGCTGGGAGCTGTGGGCTAATCCCCGGCAGCTGGGCTCATCCAATCCCCGCAGATGAGGAAACTGCGGCCCGGCGAGGGTGAGCGCCTTGCCTGAGGTACAAAGCCAAACACGCTAGAAGAGGACATGGTATCCCGGCATCCAGGCCCCGCCAGCTCTCACACAATGGGAGATGGGACCCGTCAGAAACTGGTGACAATTTTTCCAGATAAAGTGAGGGCTTCACCACCCTCCCTTCCCCCTCTCTCCCACCCTGGAAGCTACAGAGGAGGGTGTGGGGATGGGAGAACTGGGAAAGCGACTGGGAAGGTGGTTTAAGGCTGGCGTGGAGGATCCCGGGCCTCATGCTACAGGCAGCGGGGAGCTGCAGCAGGTGTCTGAGAACCGGGTGGTTTGGCTGGAGCCGGGCTTCAGACTGGACCGAGGAGAAGAGGCCGTGCAGGCCCCTGGGGAGCGACGCGAGAAGGATGCCTGCCATCTGAAGCCCTCTGTCCCTGGCTTCTGAACGCCATGGCCAGTCGTGCCCAGGGAAGAGGCAGAAGGGGTCTCGCCTGAACAGCGAGATCCCCGGGCAGATGTCAAAACGGAAAGATCTTGGATAAAAAGCCGCAAGGAATCCGTCCCTGGATCCTGGGATCTGAACCCAGGGAGGGGAGGTCAAGCAGGTGGTCTTGGAGTCCTGGTGATGTGAACTGCGGGCCCTGCCCGTGTAGGCTGAGAAGGGATCCACCCTGGGAGCTGGATAGCTGCGGGGAGGGCATGTGGCCTGGGGTCTGGAGGACCAGGTTAGGGAGGGAAACACGGGAGCCAATACACCCCACATTGTCCTACGTTTCTCATTCTTGTTTCTCGAGATGTATCCACCTTTAAAATTTGGTAATATAGGCCGGGCGCGGTGGCTCACGCCTGTAATCCCAGCATTTTTAGGAGGCCAAGGCGGGCGGATGACTTGAGCCCAGACCAGTCTGGGCAACATAGACAAATCTCATCTCTAAAAGAAACCAAAAAATCAAAAAAATCAGCCAGGCATGGTGGTGTGCCCCTGTAGCCAGCTATTTGGAAGGCTGAAGTGGAAGATCACCTGAGCCAGGAGGTCGTGGCTGCCCTGAGCCGTGATCATCATGGGCATACCACTGCACTCCATCCTGGGCAACGAAGTGAGATCCTGACTCAAAAATAAAATATTGAGTAACATACGTTGTTATGACATCCAGCTTGCCTCAGCTGGCTCTGGGGAACGAGGGTGTCTTGCTGGCGCCCGTGTTGGGGGTGGTCTTCAGAGGAAGAGCTGCTTCCTGGGACAGTAGAAGGAGCAGAATGACTGAAATGAGGCTCCAAAGGGAGCCTGCCCCTCCCACTGGAAGATGCTTCTTCCAGAGTGAAACTTTCAAGACTGGGGATTTTATGAGGGGAAGTAAAATACCTCTTTTCACTTCCAGTCATGAGAGCGTCAATTCTTGGACTTAGCTTTGTTCTACAGACCACACATTCCCTTGATCGTATCACCTTTCAGGTACAATGACTGCTTTTTCAAAATCTGAAGTAAAAATGAACTGTATTGGAACCAACCATGCTGCCCATCGAAGCTGGACTGGATTAAAAAAATGTGGTACCTATACACAATGGACTATTATGCAGCCATAAAGAAGGACAAGCATATGGACTTTGCAGCAACTTGGGTGGTTTTAGAGTCTATCACACTCAGCGATCTATCACAGAAACAAAGAACGGAGTGCCATATGTTCTCACTCATAAGCAGACCTTGAACAATTATCATAATATATAGGAAAGGAACTGACAGTAGTGGGAAACTGCCAGGGGAGGGAGAGTGAGCTGGCAGTTGAGGGGCACACCTCATCAACAAGGGTACCTGCATAAGGAATATTTGTATACCTAATTCTGAATTGTACCCCATATCTTTTTAAAAAAATGAACTGCACTAATGAACAGTCTAAATGAACACTCAGCGAAAATGCAAAAACCAAACTGTCTTTCCACACCCTGAGCTAATTGTCCTTAAAAAATGACAGGCAAATTCGCCTCTCTGATTGAATCTATGTGGATAACCTTCTAAACATTCAAACTAATCCTAGTGTAGACACCTAGCTTACTGATCTGACATTTCTGGTTGCCTTTTTTCCTTGTTGAGGTCTGTGACATGTGTTCAAGGGATCTCTGTCTCTTGGGACATTATCTTCTGAAGCTGGGCATCTGTATTTTTGCTCCTACCAGCTCTTTGGCTGTCCCTGTTCCTGTCACGTGCTTCCTCATTAACCCTCATGGCTGTGGTTTCAAAATTCCAAGGCATGGCCGGCACAGTGGCTCAAGCCTGTAATCTCAGCACTTCGGGAGGCTGAGGCAAGAGGACGGCTTGAGTCCAGGAGTTGGAGATCAGCCTAGGCAACATGGCGAGCCCTCGTCTCCACGAGAAAATTTTAAACCTCAGCCACCAGCTACTCGGGAGGCTGAGGCAGAAGGATCACCTAAGCCCACGAGATCAAGGCCATGGTGAGCCATGATCGTGCCACTGCACTCCAGCCTGAGCGACAGAATGAGACCCCAACTTCAAAGCAACAACAATAAACTCCGGGAACTCTCTGGGCATGATTCCCTGGCCCTAGCCCAGACCCACTGCATCCAAATCTGGGGTGGGCTCCTGAGAATCTGCATTTCTAACTAGCACCCCAGGTGATTTTGGTCAGGTGTCCTGAGGACCAAAATGGAGGTCACTATGTGACTGACAAAGTCTCCTTGTTTAAACACACGCACACCCACGTCCATTGGTAGGCCATCACTGATTAGCCATCGACGTAGTGCTAGGGTCTTTGCTATCTTTTCTAACCCTTACACTCACCATAGCAGTTGGCAGCCCCACTTTCATAGCTGAGGAAACAGAGAAGGAACTTGCCAAAGGTCACAGAATTGGGAAACGGCAGGCCAAAGTCCATCCGGCTCGCCAGCACCCACTGACCCTCTCGCTGCCTGTTCCCTCTCGAATGGGAAAGAGAGAAGCCCAGGAGGAACTGAGAACCGGGCTTGCCTGGTGACGCCATCCACCTCTCAGTCTCCCTCCCAGGCCACAGGGCAACCCCTTCCCTCTGCCTCCTCTTGAAACCTCGTGTTTTTTTCAGACACTTTCCTTCATGGCTTGAGAGTGGAGCCTCCCTGACGATGGCTCCTCCTTCATCTTGTCCCTTGCAAACCTGAAGGGCCCAGAGAGTCCCACTGCTTCCCTGGAGCCCTCCCTGTCCCCTTTAGGACTCCTTAGGGATGCGTCGGATCAGTCGACTTCCGTGTGGGACCTGTAGCCCTCGGGAGCATTTGGTACATCTGGCCCTCGTCTTTCCAGTGCTCTGAAAACCTGTGTCCTGCTGCGGAGGGTCTGAGCCCAGCAGGGCCGACTCTGCGGGTCGTGCCCCCGTCGGTCCGGCCGGCCGCTTCATGTTCAAACAGTCCCAGGCCCCCGAGAGAAGCGGAAAAGGGCTGCGCCGTCTGGAATGCCAGGACGAAAGTTTGCCTTAGCCCCGGGAGAGCACCCCGGGTCCCAAGGGGGCAAGGGGAGTGTGGGCAGGAAGGACCCGTTGACTCAGCAGGGCAGCTTCCAACTTACAATTCCCTCGCAAGTCGTCCCAGGGCTTTGAGAGAAACTAGCCAGCACTGCGGCCCGTGGCAGGCTCTGCACAGAACCGGCGAGGGAAGCAGGCCACACTTGCTGGGCTTCGGGGTCTGTGACCCTGATGGGAGAGGGCCTTCCTCAGCTGGGTGAGGGGTGGGGCGGACGGTGGGCCCAGAGGACCATCTGGGGCCAGAGGGCAGTGACGCCCACGTGCCTGGAGCCTCCGAGTTGTGCTGCCAGCCACAGATGCCAGCAGGTACAACGGGGAACCACAGCCACAAGCAGCTCGGGGAGGCAGATGGCTCCCAGGTAACAGGACTGGCCGCCTAAGCTCCACCTTACTGAGGAGCACGGGGGGTGGGGCAGGGGGCAAAGGCAGGGGAGGGTCTTGCCGTGAGGCAGCCTGTCGTCTAGGCCAGAGGCTGGCAGGTGACCGCCCACGGGCCAGATCTGTCCTGCTGCCAGTTTGCAAACAGACTGAAAGGAGGAATAGATTCTATATTGGTTGGGGAGCCAGAAAAAAAAAAAAAGATTTCATAATACATGAAAATCTTACAAAATCCACATTTCAGTGTCCATAAAGAATGTGTTATTGGCACACCGCCATGCCCATTTATGTACATGGTATTGACGGCTGCTTCCGTGATCCTGCCACAGGGTGGAGGAGTTGGGACAGAGACCGTACCACCCGCCAAGCCTAAAAGCGTGGACTATTTGGAACTTCACAGAAAAAAGACTGTGGACCCTCCATCTTGAAAAACCCTCGCGGCGTCCCCCGATCAGTTCTTTCCCTAATCGGTTTCCACAGCGGTAGGGTCAGAATCCCACCGGAGCTCGCCCCACCTTGCCGCGAAGTGTCTCTCTGCCTGTCCTTCCCCCTCAGTCTCCCGGCCGCCGGCCCTACTTGAAGTTATTGAGTGCCCTTGGGGTGGGGGAGACCCTCGTCTCACTGGAAAGCCCCGTGGTGTGAGCGTGTCCCAGGTCCGGGGAGGCAGGCCCTGGGGGGGCCCGCGAGGCTGGTCCCTGGGCCGGGGTGGAGGAACGTCTGAAACAGCAGCTTTGGAGAGAGGACACGCCCCTGCCATGCACAGTCCTCTTTGTTTATCATCGCCATTATGAGAAATGTGCACATCCCAGCAAAACCGGCGGGTCACACATCGACAAAAGCGCCTGCCACACTGGAGCAGGAGGGTTCTGGGCCTTTTCCACATGTAGATTCTAATTCCTGGTGCAGGGAAGTCGTTCAGTGAAAGAACAAAACAACTTCATTGTCTGGGGAGTTCACTGCCGTCCTCCAGAACAGGGTCTTCCGTTCTCTGCTGACCTCCCGCACAGGGGTCGGGGACATGACTCTGGAGTTCGAGGGTACTGCCTGGAGTTGGCAACACCTCAGGAGTGAGGCCGCTTGCTTCGTGAGAATTATGAGGCTATCACGACCCGCGGGCCAATGGGCAAGGGGGCAGTCTGCCAGACAGAGCACGGGCCGGCGCCTTCGGCTCCCAGGCAGCTGCTTGGGCATGAGGCACACCGTCTTGGCTCCAGGTGTGACACTGTCGGCCCAGGCAGCTATGCAGGCTGTGGCTTGTTGCTCAACCTCTCTGAGGCTGGGTTCCTCATCTGTTAAATGGGGGTGGAGTGGAATGGGGAGAGTTCATCACCCTTACCTGGCAGGGCTGTCATGAACCTCAGCGGCAGTCTACGGGATGCCCTAGAGTGGCCTTTGTAGGGCTCGAGACATTGCAGCTCGTGCTATTATTTACTTCCTGATGTCCAGATGAGCCAAAGGATCCATGGCACACACGCCAGTGCCCTAAAGACCACTTAGAAATGTCTCCTAACTCCCCAAGCGGATCGTAAACTCCTGGAGGGCTGAGGATACCAAGTGGCAGATACTGTCTACAGGCACTTGACCCTGCCCTTGGAGCGTTATGAAAAAATACCTTGTTTCTCTCATTCTCAGCAGTTCCAAAGTCAGCAGCAGGAGCAGCTTCTGCATTGCACCCGCGAGGACAGCTGGGCTTGGAGCGGCTTACATGATCACAAGGGGAGCCGAGGGCCACGCTGGGCCGGAACCTGCAGCTTCAAAGTCCCCGCAATGCTCGCAATCTCCCTGGCCCGCCATGGCTCTCTGGAGGGCTCCCACCTTGTTTCCCTTGTCCCCCGCTGCGCACCAAACTGGCGCTCAGATAAGAGGCTGGAAGCACGACCCCTGGGGCCTCAAAGCCCGGAACCTGGCCACGAGCCTCTGGTTTAACATTTCCTGAACCAGGGACCGTGCCTGATTCAGCAGCATCCAGAACTCCAAAGGCAAAGTTAAAGAGTCGTTTTCCCCTCACTGGGATGGAAAATAAGCCTGCTGAAAGCTGCCAGAGCCGGAGAGCCAGGGGACGACTCCCCTCCACCCCCCATACAGTCCAGGAAACTGATCCCTCATGCTGGGGGAGGAGACAAAGGGCACAGGGACAGCAAGGTACATGCAGACCTAAGATCGGGGGGAAAAAACCCACAGAGGGACATTGTGCTTGGAATCCTGAGATAGCAGGAGGTGGCAGGAGCAAGAGGGGCTGGGAGCCACTCAGCCTCCTGGCATGGCTTCTCCCAGCCTGTGCCTACCTGAGCCAAGGTAAAGACTCTTTTCACAAAAGTCTTTGCTAGCTGCAGTGTTTATTTAAGGATAAGATGGCCCAACTTCCACTATATTTAGTGCATGAAAATCCACAGGTGTTTAGCTCCAGGAACTGCTGTGGGTTTTGCTATTAGTTTTCTGAGTCTCCTCCCTTCTCGGTTTCATGTTCAGAGACGCAGGTGAGCGGGTTTCCTGACTTCTGCAGCAGACCTCGGGCACTCCCCCACCCTCAGCTCCAGCCTGCAGGTCGCTTAAACACCCCTGTCCTAGAAGGCTTCTTGGATAAGGAACCAAAGGATGCTGTTTTTATTTCAATTCTAATTTAAAACCGTGCAGCTGCAAAAAGAACTTTATTTTAATTTAGTCAGTTGGCTTAATTTTTGTTTGTTTGCTTGTTTGTCTGGAAAGACAAGGTCTGCTTTGTTCCCAGGCTGTGGTCTCAAACTCCTAGCCTCAAGGGATCCCTCCACCTCGGCCTCTCAAAGTGCTGGGATTACAGGCCTGCACCACTGTGCCCAACCTGGCTTAATTTTTTATTTTAACTCATTGGTTTAACCCACCGCTTTGGCCTCCTCTTTCCTCTTCAAAGGCTCCCGATGGAAGGCAGCATATTGGCTCTCCTGTGTCTCTTCCACATGCCACCCTGTACAATACAGGATGAAGACAAAATGGCCTACCGTACAGGGACTAAAAGCTTGAGGCCCAAAGTCAGACTCTTAAGGGCCAGCATCTGTCCTGTGACGTGTTGATTTCCTCACCTGTAAACGTCATCGTCCTGTCTCAGAGTTTAAACGCTAACTCCTAAACGCTAACTCTTAACACAGGACCTGGTGCCCCACGAGTAGTCTGCAAACACGTTGGCAAGCCTGCAGCAGGTCCCCACACCACCCACAAAGGGAGGGTTGTCTCAGAAAAGCCGCTGCTCTGTCCAAGGAATTCCTTTCCTGGATAAGTGGAAACGGATCTATTACCAGGCAACTCAACACCTCTTTGGCCCTTGGGAGGGGGCTGGCATAACAATGAACATCTGCAGGGTGATTTATGGTTTACAGGGTGCCTTCAGGGTTGTAACAGTGGGGAGAATGAGGCTTGGCAGCCAGATCTTCCTGCAGGGGCTCTGCCTCTTACAAGATGTGTAACGTCGGGCAACTCTGAAGCACCCCGAGCTGCTGGCTCCTCGTCATGCTGGTGAGAATGCGGGTTTCTGAGGTCCCCGGACGATAACCATGTGGCCAGGTGACATCCACGTGGCATGGCCTTGGCGCACCCAAAAGCCTTAGTAAGAGCAATGAACTGTCATTCCATTTTCTTATGGCTTTGGTTTCCAACAGATTTTTTAGCAAAACCTCATATGTGATCCATGTTGAAGGGATGGATTAAAATTGTTTAGAACAATCCGGCCAAAGTTGTGGTTGCATTCCTCTCTCTCTCACACACACACACACTACAGTCTCGGATATTCCTTTCCAGGCAAGCATGTGAAGGAAAAAAGGTGCTTCTTGTGTTTTTCCCTATGGAACATTTTCCCTTCTGAACAACTTCCTATAGTGGCTGGGCATGATGGTGCACACCTGTAATCCCAGCACTTTGGGAGGCCAAGGCAGGAGGAGCGCTTGAGCCCAGGAGTTCGACAGCAGCCTAGTCAACACAGTGAGACCTCATCTCTACAACAAAACGCAAAAATTGCTCGGGCATGGTGGTGTGCTCCTGTAGTCCCAGCTAGTCTGGAGGCTGAAGTCGGAAGATCGCCTAATCTCAGGTGGTCAAGACTGCGGTGAGCTGAGATCATGCTACGGCACTCCAGCCTGGGCAACAGAGTGAGGCCCTGTCTCCAAAAAAGAAAAGAGAAAACTTCCTATAGTAAAAGGTAGCCAGGGCCTGGCCTGCTTTGATGGAAATGCCCGAGTTGAGAGATCGGAGGTTCGGTCATGGCTATGGCAGGGCCAGATTGCTCTGAGCCAGGTGAGGAACGGGGGAAAGCCAAGCCTCCCAGTGTGGTCCAGCTTCCCTGGGGTGTTGGCAGCACCAGCGGAAATCTGCTGGAGGGAGCGACGCCAGGCAGAGGCTGAGAGGCGTGTGGCCCACCCGCCAGGGCAGCCCATTCTTCTGGACAGCACTTATCCCCAGGGCAGGGACACAGCCCTGCAGCACGGGAGGACCTGCGGCCCCAGCTCCCATGCTGTCACCTGGGCAGGAAGTCGCCCATCGCCCCTCAGCACTCAGACAGGGGGATGGGTGGCCCACTCACCTCGGGGCTGGCCCGCTCCTTACTCCCTCCCACGTCCCGGGTGGGACTCGACCTGCCGTACGGCGTGTGGAGAGCAGAGGGCCTCTGGGAGGACGAAGTCCCATGGCACACCCAGCGGGCAGAATGGCGCCATCATACCGAGGCTGCCTTGATGCTCACCGAGGTGATGTGGCAAGGCCCTCTCGGGTCCCTTCCTCTCAGCATCATCCGGCAGCTGTTAAACCCAAACTACAACCACGAACGTTACCGTCCCACCCGAGGGACTCCTTCGTGGACAGCGGAGGAGGAGAGGAACCCCGGCGGATTAGATGTGTCCTTCTGGAATCCTAGGCTCCCTGGCTGGCGGTGGGACCTCCCCCCAAGGCCGAGGAATTAACACCTGGAGGCAACCCGAGACGAGCTCTGCCGAAACGCCATAAGGGCAGGTCTCCCGGGAGGACTGCGTGGGTGGGCAGTTGGGAAGAGCACAGCGGACTGTGAGGATCGCAACCCTCGGTACTGACCTTGCTCGGGAAGTCAAGAGTGGTGATCAATAGTGTTACGGTGTCCAGGGTGCGACGACTCTTTCTGGGGAACGGAGCACCCCCGCTTCCCACACAGGGTGTCCTGCAGGTCAATATGGTCCGGTCGGTGCCTAGGACTGAACTGGCACCAGAATGGAGCATTACGACACAAACAGATAAAGATTCAGGATCCTGCCTCCTGCCACGAACAGCCTGATGACAAGTCCTCCAGGGACTAAAACTTCGGGCTCCCCATCTGAAGCACCGATCGTACACCCATTGCCTGGGAAGCAGGCAGAGGGGCCTGAAACACACAGGTGTTCCCACGGTGGGTGAGGAACGGACGCCACCCAACAAGGACCCTGAGAGAAGCAGCGGGGTGGGGGAGGCGGCAGGGACAGGGCCTGGAAAGCCAGAGAAAGGGGAGGGTGACCTTTAGCTGTTTGAGAAACCTGCTGCGGGGCGGGGTACGTGGGAGCCCTGCCTGTGGGCCAGCTGCATAGAGGAGGTCAAAGGTCAGGAAGAGGGGCTAGCCGTCTGTAAAGGCCTCTGCATACTACCCTGCGGAGTCCGATCAGCTCTTGTCCAGGAGGACCCTAAGCAGGTCTTACTCTGTGGGAGGAGGAAGGCACATCTGTTTTTGAAAGAGCCCTCGGAGCAGTCAAAAAAAAAAAGACAAGGGAGACAAGTGACAAGACTCAAGAAATAGACCAAACCAGAGGAAAAGGCAACCAAGAGGGCAGAGACGAGGAACATGTCAGAAGATACACGGGGTACGAGGAGAAAAAGGACCCCGGGAACAGCCTACAGGCAAACACGGTTATGATCAGAAAACTGCTCTTCAGCTGACCCTAGTTCTTGTGATTCTAGACGAGAAGAGAGAGTCACTCCAACCTTCACAAGCAGCCTGAGGTCCGGGCGAAGTCTAGCCGACCTGAGAGGCTGGCTAGAGCCGAGACAGTCAACCACGAGGCTGACGAGCTGGCCGACGTGGACGCTGACAGGCGGGATGAAGGGGGCGTGAAGAGGCCACACGGACGGTGTGGGCGAGCAGTCAGGGCTTCGGAGGAGAAGGGCCGCGGGATACGCCCAGAGGTGACCCGGAAGGACCCCACAGCTCCCGGACTCCAGAGCACGCGCATCCGCAGACTGAAAAGTTTGAGGAGGAGCCGGGACGGA
>NW_007250914.1:82754-103006 GCF_000164805.1 Carlito syrichta | reverse complement strand
GGGGGTGCTGTGAACTGGATCAAAGGGGTCGGGAGAAGGTCATTGACCGTGCCGGCTCTGCGGTGTCTCTTCTCCGCGGTGTCTCTTCATACAGTTCAAACATCCACCAACCACCCAAGGATCACTGGTTCACTTCTACACTCAAAATTCGGGCGAAGGTATTTGGGTTCTTATTGAAATGGGCCAGGAGCCAAGGGCACCAGAGCAAGCAAGATGCCAACGAAGGCTGATTTTAGGATTACACCTACTGTGGGTATTAGCTGAGGCTGTGGTCAGCAAAGCTCAGCTCACGTGAGTCGGGCACCTTGAAAGAATCCAAATATTAAGGGATTTATGGCTTCCGAGGTGACCACACACTCCTTCCCCCAGAGGAAGCACTGTCTTTCAGAGAAGTATCCGAGACTGGTAAAGTTGAGTAACGGTCCACATCCATTTACTGTTTCCTGAAACCCAATATACGTTCACCACTGAGGAGAAATCAAGCAACAAGTATAGCCGACAAGTGTTTTTTACATTTTAAATATACCTTTTATTTCTCAAACTCAAAACTTTATTTCATCAAGATCTAATACATTTTGCATTGACAGGTGATTTCATTTGCATCCAGTAAGAAGGTCAGTGACCATTACCAAAGAGGAAACCCCAGACATCCTAGGCACTGCAAAGAAATTAATCTTTCAAAGGCTACAAGAATATGGAATAACACAAAAAAAGCTTCCAATGTAGTCTAACGGGTGTCTTACTTTTCATCTATAATAATTTGAAATTTGCTGTTTTAGGAAAATTAAGTTTTTATCCATTATCAGGAAAAAAAACCAGATAGCTTGGGATTAAAAAAAAAAAAATACCCTTGAACCATATTGTTTAACTACTTCCTCTTCAGTGATGGTCGGCTCACCTTCCTATGCAAACACACATGAGAATTTGCACCAACTCTCACTAACCCAGGCAAAACTCCAAGCTTTTTCTTTAGCTTACACTTCAACTATTTTTTAAAAAAGTGATAGGTAAACAAGATTTAGGCACTTGAACTCACACACACACACACAAAAGCCTTTTCTTTTCTGACCCTCACCTTAGAGGTCTCCACCAATAATCCTGAAAAGTTGCCAGATCTTTTGAAACACTCTCTTCTACACAGACTCCCATGGTCCTCTGAATTTAACAGGTTGAATTGGAATCTGTGCCAAAGTCAGCTGTGACATTCTCGTCTCTGCTAGTTGAAGACTGTGACCCTCCCTCACCTTAGAAACTGGAAGTTCTCTCAAAGTACATAATCCACTCAAAGGGTTCTCCCTCTCGTGAAGCTCCAGTAAGATACCCAGGAAGGAATGGCCCTGGTGGGCATAGGGATCTCCTTCTTACTACTGGATAATGACTCTTTCCTCTCTGGAAGAGGACGTTTGAGCTAAGACTACAGCTGCACCTTAACACAAGGCACCAATACAAGCTAACGAGAAAGGAGTTATTCCTAAAGTTGGGAGGTTGCTTTCGAGTGGCACCCTGTCCCAAAGTTACCAAAGCAGTACAAGTTAAAACCTTAGCCCACCATGAAGGTCAGGTGTTAGTACTAGAGGTGAGGCTGAAGGACAAACAGATTCAGGGCTTTGGCCCTTGATTAACAACACATCACCAAAAACAGAGGTTCACACACAGCTTGCTGTGACTCAACCCCCAGGTAAAAATCATACTGGAAACAACACACAAACTAGAATGGCAAACCACATCTGTGCCAGGTCTCAGGAACTACAGGCACCCTCGTTCATGCCCAACTTGCCCCATCCGCCAGGTCTCACAGGCAGTCATCAGGAACCCTGATTTGAAGGCGTTTGTGACATAGAGTTTACTTTTGGCATTGGAATGATTGAGCGAGAAACTGTGTCTTGCTGCCAAGGTAAGCCTTAAAGGTGAGACTGAAGCGCTAAGCCAGGAAGCGCAAGGCTGCGGTGTGCCCTTCCGCCAACCCAAAGGGCAAAGGTGCTGTTCTCCTCCTGCCTGCTGCTCGACCTGACTCCAACAGGCTGCCCATGCGCAGGAAGCATCACAAGACAGTTCAGAGCCCTGAAGCCCACGAGAGACTGTGACTGCTGGAAGTCAGATTGGAGTCCGCACTTGAACTTTGGTGCCCTCTGCCCCCGCCAGGTTTATGTTATTCAACACACACACACACACACACACAAATAGGAACCACCAGACTCAGTACAAGTTCAGGATACCCAGTGCTTGTGTGAGCAGAAGGCAGGTTTCAGCTAGAACTTCCAGACACCTGAAATTCAAGGTTACCTGGTCTATTCAGAGGCTGGCAAAAGGCTCACGGTGGAGGTAGAGACACCACTAGCCCGGGGGGTTGTGTTTGAAAGTGGATTTGGTCAGCGTAGCTTTTTTGCCCTGATAGTTCTAGAACACATGTCTCTTCTCAAACTGCACAGAGAGCCAACTAGAAAGGTCAAGGGAAGAGACTCGTACCAAGACGGCCGGGGTGCAATGTGGTACTAGCTGGAGGCTGGGAATCTCTTACAATTTCTGGGCCTCCCTCTTCGTTCTCAAAGAAAGACTATTACCAGATGGGGGATATGTGTGCGTGTGTGTGTGCGCACACGCGTGCGCATATGTGTGTGTGTGTGTGTGTGTGTGTGTGTATACGTATGTAGGCAGAAAGAACTCCACGGACAAACGGGAAATTTAATTACTTGATGCAGATCCTAGCTTTAGCTGGTGCCTCATTACCTCGGTCCCCAAGCCTTCTAAGTAGAAGCAATACTGATTTCTGTTAGCAAGTGCTTATGTTGACGGCTTCACCACATTTCAAAGCTTTGGTGAAACAAATCTGTCATTTCTGTGCAAATATATTGCCACTGGACTACAACAGTAGCTTTTTAAGTTCATGGATAACATATAGTGTTCAAAATTGAGACCACTCTTCACTGGGATTCACTCTTCATTGCACCCCTCTTAACACTGAAGCACCCCAGATCCCCTCAACATAGAACCGGCCTTGACTCAAAGCCAGTTAATCCAAACCTAACTAAGGCTCACAGAGAAGCAGGAGCTGGTTACACTTAGAAGCGGCTTTTAGTCACCTAACATAGCACAACATGGATACCAGCTAAGCCTTGGGTTTCAGTCATGTCTGATCTGTTTTTGTTTAAGTGGACCAAGACATCACATTCCAGGAGAAACCTGAAAGTATATTTTTAGAGAAAGGTAAACCACTCATCTTCTACTAAATATTTCTGCATTAAGATAAGTTCATTGTTTAAAGCCAGGAGAAAGCAATCACTCAGGACTTTGGACTTCTATGTCCACAGGAGAAAATAACCATCAGGAGCATGGATTTGATTAAATCGCTTTAGAAACCAAGCTGGCTGGCAATACTGAGTGTTAGCCCTTGATATCCTAAAGAGATGCTTTCTAAGAGATCCCACGAAAAGCTCCAAAACACAAAACCTCTTACCTAAATCTACTGGAAAAAGCAACAGTAGCCTAGAACTCTCCCATGTACTAAGCTTGCTTTTGACTAGAAATTAACACTGTTTTCCTTCTAAAGTGCAAGAATATAAACAAGTATGGTCGCATCTACTAGAATAAGGAGGATTATTCCCGCTCACTCAATTCTTCCCCAACTACACCAGAATAATGTCAAAGTGCCTTGGGAGCTCTGATGCACACAAGGCCAGACTGAGCGCTAACCCTCGTCACGTACAGCATGGAGACAGCAGGTGAGATTCTGTAGCAGTTCCACAGGTCACTCAGGTCTACTGAAATTCCTGAATTTGCCTGCTGTCAAAAAACACCTGGAGAAGGAGATCGCTATTTTTGAGGAAAAAAAAAACCCAAAAAAACAAAGAGAACAAATACACAAAAATAGCCAAAGTACTCCAGAAAAACAGCTTGTCATACTTGGAATGTGACCAAAATGGGTTTCCAATTAAAACATGGGAAGACCCTCATGTCAGTTACTACAATGATTCCAGACTCTGCACAAGCCGTAGTCTCAGGAAGAGCAAAACGAAAGTCAGCCATGAGCCAATGAGAGAAAGAAAAAAGGGTCATTCAATAAGAATTCCTTAAAGAAAAAAAAAAGAACATTCATGTTTCCTATTTACAACCACCTGCTCCCACCACCCCTACAATTCTACTTTAACATTATGTTCCATATTTTATTTTGTTTTCAAGTTACATTTCAAGAAAAGGTCATTTTTTTTCATTCTCAGCAATATTTCACAATTCCTCGGGATAGCACAGCATCTAAGCCATAAACCACTTCCAACCAGATCTCAATTCTCCAGCTATTGGCTTTGGTTTATTGATGAAAGAAATTCTCAGCTCTGCTGACAGGGAATAAACACAAGCAATTCAGTCCCTTGAACACAAATGAAGTCACAAGAGCACCCTCATGTTTACCATTTTCCACTTGATTGAAACTGACACAGGAAAAGAGATTATCAGCACAACTTTCACATAACTGCTAAGACTCTCTTAACAGCTGAGAACCCCAACACAGCCTACTCCAGGCTCAAATGAGAAGAAAGGTGGCTTAACACTTCTCATATGGTGCCCAAGCGTTCCCAATCTCAGGGACTGCACAGAGCTCAAATGCCCGTGCGCTCACGTTTGGGACACGACACGTTGGTGTCTATCTGGGAAAGACACGCAGAGGTCACACTTCCCAGGGCATTTCCCAAAGCGGCACTGTGAGATGGGTCCTTTTAGGGTTGGCTCGTGACAGGCTGCCGACCCACTCCAATGGGTACACAAAGAAGAAAAAAAAAGCAGAATCAGAGCTGAGTTCCCCTTTAAAAGCCAAACACCTACATCTAGAAGGAGGCTCCCCTACCTGAGAGCCCTCGCCTTAGTGGGGTTCCCCCTGCAGAAACCCTCAGGTCTCAAGGCTAGTTACAGGGCAGCCAGGTAGGGTAGGGCTGGCTGTAGGTAACCGGAGGATGGGCCACGTAGTAGTTGTTGAAGTTGCCGTCACTGACGTAAGGAGCCGGCTGGTAGTAACAGGTGACGTTGGTGGCGTTGGGGATGATGTTCTGCTCCGCCAGCACCCGCAAGGCCAGGAGGGAGATGAGGTTCAGCGTCTGCCGGCGCTCGTGGCCCATGAGGCACACGGTGCTCTCGTTCACCACTCTGCGGAGGATCATGAGGTAGTCGTACTTGCTTCTCTCTTCTTCGGCAAAGTGGTTCTGAAGGTAGGTCTCCAGCTTCCGCTGCTGTTCCAGGATGTCCGGGAAGTCGATGAAAAACCGGGAGCACATGTAGCGCTCCAGCGTCTTGATCTCCTCCTGGTCCGTGGGCCTGAAGTCCCGCACGAGAAGGTTGCTGTACTTGAGGAGCCCGCCGCCTCTGATTTCCTCGGGGTTCTTGGTGGCGATCAGTCTGTTCTGCAGATGGTCCAAGGCCTCCTCGAAGTCGCCATACACGCTCTCCCCGACCACGGTGGGGTGGAAGTGCTCGGAGATGGGGCTGGTGGAGCAGTCGTAGAAGAAGAGCAAGGAGTCCAGGACGATCTGGAAGGAGTCCACGCTGAACTCAAACTGACGCCGGATGGAGTCGACGAACTTCAGCTCCACGTTCCTCCCGTTCTTGTTGGAGAGGGAGATCAAGCTCCAGCGGTCAGTGTCCGTGCACACCTTCACCAGCTTCTGCACATACGCCTCCTTCAGGGTGACGGGGCTGATCTTGAGCTTGTTCACGCCCTCCGGCAGGAAGTTCAAGAGGGAACACAGGACCACATCCCGGACCAGCTGAAACTCCGCCTCTGTCGGGAGAGCCACGTGAAAGATGAGATCCAGGTCTTTGCAGCCCAAGCCGTTGTCTTTGACCAGAACGTGGCCGGCCGCGGAGCCGTTCAGCCGGACGTCCTGCACTTTGATGCCTGCCTCCTCCAGCCGGCTGCGGACGGTCTGGACGATGTCCTTCAGCGTTATCTCCAGGGTGGGAAAGTTGCCTCGTCCGTGGACGGGCACGACCTCGGTCAGGACCTCGTGCAGCCGGCTGACCTGGTCCCAGCTGAGCACGCTGAAGGACACGCAGTCCCCGGTCCGGCTGCTCTCCTCTGCCATCTTGAGGGATGTTCTGGCCAGGGACACTGAAAGGGAGGGTGAGAAACACAGTTAGGATTCACTTCGACGTGGCCAGGCGGTGTGAGGAACTCAGGGATGCCGACTGAGGCCTGTACACGGCCTGTACACCTTCCTATAAAACGGCGATACACAGCACCCACTGCCCAGGGCTGCCGAGAAGACTAAATGTGCTGAATACCTACGGAACGGGCCCTCCACAGAGGAAGGACAGACGCTCAGACTGATTCCATGCCACTTTAGATGGCTTCCCAGTTCATTTTCGCGTGGGCTTTTGTTACTGTTTTGCTTGCTTTGCCTGTGTAGGAGCGGGGGACGGCACGTGCTGATGTGTGTGAAGGAAACCAAGTCACCCAAGCACAACATTATTTGACGACCAGTCCATAGGATTTGCTAATGCTCTGTTTTCCATACACGTTACTTTTCCCTACCCTTCATTGTAAGAAATACGCATCAAAAGGTGACCAGGGCATCAAGTGGGCAATGTACTTACTGGTTCAAGATAAAAATATTTTTATGGTAATTCCAACATTGCCATAAGTACGTGAATAAATGAGTAAATTAAACTTAAAAGTAAGTAAGAGTTGCCTGTTATTAGAACCACAATGCACTTTCGCTTCAAGCCATTTTTTCTGTCAAACGTGATAATGGTCACAGCCAAAATCCTGGAGTTACATGCAAATCATTTTAATAAGCCCCCACTGGAAACGTGGTGGTCCCAAATGGCTTCACTTCTTGTTTTGGTCAACATGCCCATTTTAACCAGGGGGTTTAAAAACTTTTAAAATGTATTGCTCAAAATTAACAAAGCTATATGAATGCAAAATAAATGTAAACCATTATACTTTCAAATAAAGTATAATGATTTACATTTCTGAAACTCCTAAAAAAAAGAAGTTACTTTTCTTCTTTTGGCTTTTTGTTTGTTTGTTTTTTGAGTTGGAGTCTCACCCCGTCCCCCAGACGGCAGTGCAGTGGCCGCTCCCGGCCACCGCAGCCTCGACCTGCTGGGCTCCGGCGATCCTTCCGCCTCAGCCTTCCTAGTAGCTGTAGCTGGAACTACAGGCACGCACTACCATACCCGGCTAATTTTTTGATTTATTGTAGAGATGAGGTCTCACCAAGTTGCCCAGGCGGGTTTCAAATCCGCGGGCTCAGGCAATCCACTCACCTCGGCCTTCCAAAGCGTGGGATTACAGGCTGAGCCACCGAGACACACACACACACACACACACACGTCCTCCTGAATACTTGGATCCTCAACTCTGGGCTACAACCTCACCAAGCAATGTGAGTCCAACTACTCCTGCTAGAATAAAGCACATGACTGTCGCCATGTTCCCATGCCCCTTCCACTTACAGGAGCAGTCAGTCCTATACCAAATACTTCTGCCAGCCAGGGTCCAGAAAGCCAAGGAGTTGTCAGCATGGCAAGATTTCTGGTCGATGGACGGCTGGCTCATCTACGTAACGGAATCACTCTTCCCGGCAAGGATGCCCAACACAGGACACGACCAACTTCCTCAGGGCGGTGTGGATGTTCAACTGTACCTTGAGAAACAGTACCGCAAAGCTACCTGAGGAGAATAAAGTTAGCCCCGAGCACCAGGAGCAGAAGGCCATCTTTCATCCTACACCTGCTAGAACCACAGTTCCCGAAGCCATTTTCAGCGACATTCTACTTTCAAAAAAGGAAACCCTAATATGGAAAAGAATCCTAAGATATTAGAAAGCCAAGGTGCCTGTGGAGTCACATGGGCTAGGTGGACGTAAAAGCCAACACAAAAGGTCAAGGTGCTGCCCCCAGATTTCACCGAGGCCAGTCTTCCCACCCCCTTCGCCTTTCTGACTTGCCAGGCACACACAAAACTCATCCCAATGACTTCTGCAGTTTCATTGTTTGGAAGCTGCTGCGTTTGAATACACAGCGGCATGCATTCTCCCAGGGTTCCAGCATGGATTTCTGGCCTTGTGCTGGTGCCAGGGATTCCCCGTGGTGGTCACTCCGTGTCTGAGTCCTGCTGGGCACAGGAGACCAGCATTCCAGGGCTTCCCACCAAGGAGAAGGGCGAGGACACGAAAATACCAAGGCCAACACAAGGCCAAGGGTGGTGCAGACAAATAAACGGAAACAAAGGTGGAGGAAAGCGTTTTGACAGGGTGAGCAGGAAGGCCACAGAGGAGTTCCGCTATGGGGAGAGGGCACCGCCAAATGACAGGAACACGTAACACGAGCTCTTGGCTGGGGCTGAGAGGCAAGCAGGGTGATCTCCAGATCAGAGCGGGCTCTGTAAGATCAATGTGAGGACGAGCGCTCCACTGCTCACTGCAGAACACTTCTCGAAGAGAATTTAAACGTCTACCTTCAGACCTTTTTGAACAGTGCTAAAAATAAAAAGTCCTAGGTCATCTAGATGATCAGTGATGAAATCCTTCAAGTTTTTTGTGGCAGGCGTTAGGTTTCGAGTCAGATTTGGGACACGAGTCTCTTTGTACTATTCTCTCTATACACTCAGTAGTTCTTTGGGGCCTCTTAGGGTGAGCATACAGGACGTTTGTGCCCGTTGTACAAGGGGCTACGCGATGAAGTGCAAAGGGTTACAGAAAGGTATGGTTCTGGCTTTCTTTTGAGGCGTAGCCTGACGACCTATGATTTGGGGGCATGGACTCGAGAGATCTCAGGCATGTGAGGCTACCTGGGGTGCTTTCAGGACTCAGGCTTATGATGCAGACACGAGATGTCACAGAGCAACAGAGGAGCCACCATGCAATCAGTACTGGGGATACAAGTCGGCCGGATGCAGTGGCTCAGCCTGGCATCCCAGCGCTTTGGGAGGCCGAGGCGAGTGGATTGCCTGAGCCGGTGGGTTTGAGACCCACCCAGGCAACTTGGTGAGATCTCATCTCCACAACAAATAAATAAATAATAGCTGGGCGTGGTAGCGTGCATCTGTAGTTCTGGCTACTCGGAAGGCTGAGGCAGAAGGATCGCCGGAGCCCAGAAGGCCAACACTGGAGTGGCCGTGAGCATGCGTGCCATTGCACTCCAGCCTGGGTAAAGGAGTGAGACTCCAACTCAAAAGAAAATCTCCAGCAAGACCCTCAGTCATGTTATGGAGGAGAATTAGTGAAGGACTAGTTTTTGACTCACATCTTTTAATGAAGTTGTTAAAAAAAAGTCACGTAGGGTAGGGTTAAAGTCAGGATGACCTCTTTGCTATAATAGAACAATGGGGTTTTTGTTTGTTTTTTTAAGACAGGGCCTTACTCTGTGTCCCTCCAGCTGGAGTGCAGTACTGCAAATCATAGCTCACCAGAGCCTCAACCTCCTAGCTCAAGTGATCTTCCCACCTCAGCCTCCTGAGTAGTGAGAACTACAGACATGCACCACTATGCCTGGCCAATCTTTTTTCTTTCTGGTAGAGACAGGGTCTTACTATGTTGCCCAGGCTGGTCTCAAACTCCTGGTCTCAAATGACCACCTTCCTTGGCCTCCCAAAGTGTTGAGATTATAGGCATGAGCCACCATGCCCTACCTTAGAATAGCAGTTTTTAACATCAGAGGAGGAACATCTGAGACCAGTGAGAATCTGGAAGTTATGACCCTTTCCTCTGGGGGGAAAAATACATATGGTTGAGAATTTTTATATGTTTTAAAATATGTGACCCTGCAATAGATTCAAAGTGATGTTTCAGACTGGCAATTTGTAAGGTTCACATGGGAGGTGGGGCAGAAAGAGTAAAAAGACAAAGTTATAAAAAATAGGAATAACGCATACTAGCCTGTAGGAAATATCACAAAGCAACAAATATTGAAATGGCATGTTACTGGCATGAAAAGACAAATTGATGGGACAACATTTTTTTAAATCTAGAAATGAAATACCTGAAGGGATTTGGTATCTAATAAAGGGGGCATTTCAGAGTAGTAAAAAAATAAAATAAAATCTGGATTGTTATCTAGATTTAAAAATAAATAAGTAAAGGTGGCTCCCTATCTCATGCCAAACTAAAATCTAAATGGATGGATGGAAGACTTAATGTAAAAGGGTGAAAGTCTATGAGTACTGGGGAAAAAATAGCATTTATATATACTTACACAAGGTAAGTAGTTCTTTATAAATCACATAAACCTAAACATCACAAATATTACTCTATTTGATTATATAAAATATCTACATGACAAAAAGCACAAGAAAAAACTCAGAAAATATTTGCAACATTAGGCAAAGTATTCAATTCCTTGAATGAATAAGGAGTTTCAACAAATCAGAAATACCAGAACCCCAACAGAGTAGGGACACAAAAGACATGCACAGCCAGTGGCTCCAACACAAAACATATTCAAGTTTACTTAAGGATTGGGCAGATTAATCCCCTAATGGATTGTTTTCACCTAACAAGTCAGCAAATATCAATAAGTCTGATAGGTGGGAAGCAGACACCTCTAGAATATTCTTGTGGGCTCTTCTGGAGAACAAAGCAAGACTCTTAATTTTAAGTGAACGCACACTTTGACATAGCAATTCTGCTTCTGGTAAGACTACTATGAATTCTATCCTCTGAGTATACTTGCAAGTGTGCATAAAGGTATTCACTGTACCTTTCATCTGTAAAGTTGCAAGCATTCCCCAGCAGAAGATGGCTCAATGATTTGATGTGTGTATTTAGCAGTACACGAATGCATGCAGTTGTTCCAAAGGATGGTGGCTGTTCCTTCTGTATGAACGTGAAATGCTCATCAAGATTCACGAACAGAAAAGCAAGTGCAAAACTGTGTGTGTAAAAGTTCATGCTTATACAAGCATATAAAATCTCTGGAAAGATATACAAGTAGTTTCAGCCTGTACCAAATACCTCCTCTAGCTGAGGGGACGGGGGAAGAAAATGTATTTTGTGCCCTTTGAATGTGGAACCTATGCATGTATTATTAGTTGAAGAAAAATCAAAATCTTTTGATCCACGTTCTAAAATCTTTCCCTTATGAGCCTTCTATTTCTCTATTGCCTTGTTTAATTTCTTCAGTCCCCTTTTTCCTCCTTCCCATTCCCATATCCATGTGCCAAAAAGCAAACACATTCAGAAGCTTCTCCTCCAAGCCTTAAATGTTGACCTCTACAGGGGTGGGCAGGGCAAGAGGTGATTTTTTTCCTCTAGAATGTCTTTTTGTCAAGTTTCTACTTGTGCACTTTTTAAAAGATGCCCATGGTTTACTTTTTTAAAACCCCAAAGCTCTCAAAATAATGAAAAGCTATCTTCTCGTTCCATTCTATGCTTGTTAACCAAAAAATATTTTTTTTGCTGTTTCACAGAATTGTTATTCTCATTTCAAACACATAGCTCCCCTCCTAATACTGTTACGTTGAATACTGGCTACAGCTGCAGGAACTTTAATACAACTACTTTTTCAGAAATCCAATATGACTGTGGTTATCATCTTCCATGCCAACTTCTTCTCACCTATATATGAATAATGAAGCTAAATGTGGGAGAAAAGTCTGTATTTAACATAGTGGGGGATAGACGAATGCCAAGTCCATGGTGTAGCTTTAAATTTTCCCAATCTACCATGATTTAGATACCAGAGAAGCTCAAACTCTTGGAGGAATAAATTTAGGCTAGGTCCATATTAACTGCTTAGCTCATGAGAAGAGCCTAAAGTAGCCATTTGTGCCCAGAAAAGAGTTCTTCATTTTCCCTCATTCATCCAAAAAACTTAAAACATCAAAGTACATTTTCGAGTCACTTAGACAAACATTAATATTACTAGGATAAATCCAAGTCATAGGCCCTCAGTGCTTAGATAACACACCAATGCTTAGTACAACAGTTTTAGTTTTAATTAACCACGTTAAATCAACACTGATATAATCCCCATACAAAAGAATCACGTGGAACACACATTCCCAATTCATGAAAGGCCATGGTTAAAGGCAAATTCTAGTTAGCAGAGTTAACAAAAAAGTGGCTAGAAAACAAATTAATCTGAAGTCTAGTAAATTCAAACTAAAGTGTTTGGTTTCCCTTTTACTGTTTGAGAAGCAGATCCATTGTATTTTGCACAGAAACTGGGAAGGGTGGGAACCACAACTTGTCGTTGACTTGAAGATCTAGGCACCTTTGTGCAAGTCAAGATGACGAACTGCCTACTCAGACCAACTCTTCAATATTCTAAAGAGATTCAGCCCTAGATGAACAAGTATCTCAGGTCCCCTCAGGCTCCCTTTTTTTCTGTCATCTGACTGAGGCAAAAAGTAGTACATACACACTGGAAATAAAAACAAAGCAGGTTTGCAGAGGTGGCAGCAAAGGAGGGGGAAAAACTGATCAACAAGGCCAGAGGACTAAAACCTGAGTTTTAAGTTCCCTGAAGGGAAAGGTCGATGTCGATCTCACCTTAATATTTCCACCGCCGAGCACAGAGCTGCCCAAGGCAGGCTGATCCGGAAACCCATGTTTGCACCCTAACTGGAAAAAATATATATACCTGCTTCTATTCCTGCTTTACAGGTCATCTAGACCCCTGGACTAGCCAATGAACTCCAGAAGCAAGGGCTTCTGACAGAGGCCACGAAAGCATGCGGGGCTCAGGGTGGGCCAGCAGAAGAGGGGGATGCCTGAGCTCGACACAGCGCATGTCAAAATCCACCCCTGTTCTAGGTCTGGTACGAGACAGAAAAACTGGGCAAGGAGTCCTTGGTGTATGGAGACACATCTCCAGGAAGTTCAGAATTGCATACATCTAAGTCTAGGGCTGTGGAAGTGATCTGTCTGGAAAGCTTTGGGAAAATGCTAGGGCTTGAACCAAAGCTCTCTCAGGACTGCATCCTTCCTTCAGTCCAAAGACAACTGAGTGTCTCCTTCTTCTGAACCTACTATGGGTTTAAGAATACAAAAGAGCCAGATGCGGTGGCTGACACCTATAATCCCAGCACTTTGGGAGGCCAAGGTGAGAGAATTTGCCTGAGCCCAGGAGTTCAGACCAGCCTGGGCGACACAGTGAGACCTCGTCTCTACAAAAAATATCAAAATATTAGCTGGGTGTGGTGGCACACTCCTGTAGTCCCAGCTACTCGGGAGGCTAAGGAGGAAAGACTGCCTGAGCCCAGAAGGTTGAGGCTGCGGTGAGCCATAATTGTGCCACCGTACTCCAGCCTGGGTGACAGCATGAGACCCCATCTCAAAACAAGACAAAAGAAACACAAACACATTTCAGTTTCTTTTGATGACAAAATTTCCTGTCCCTCTGTCTGCATGTTACCTCCAAAGTGTGAATCTCCCTAGTAAAACTTTCCAGCCCAGGTAAGAGAGCCAACCACAGGCGACAGACCAAGCCTGATGACAGAATCTAAAAGTGTATACACAGAGCAGACACCTGCCATCCCCAGGTCCTGGCCAAGGAGGACCACATACCTGTGGTTCTTTCCCTGCATCTTCCACACAAACTCTTCTCCCCTGTGTACAATAGGGGACACTTTAGCCAAAAAGGGGCATTTCATCATACAGAAAAACCTGGAGAACATAAGCAGAAGTAAAAATGGATAGCGCTGGGCGTGGTGGCTCTCGCCTGTGATCCCAGCACTTTGGGAGGCAAAGGCTCAGGATTGCTTGAGCCCAGGGGCTCAAGATCAGCCTGGGCAACATGGCAAGACCTCATCTCTACAATAAATTAAAACATGATGGGAATCTGCTGGGGGAGGGAGGGCACACCTCATCAGCAAGGTACCTGCATAGTGAACATTTGTATACCTAACCCTGAATTGGAACCCACATCTTTAAAATTAAAAATTAAAAAAAGTTAGCAAGGCGTGATGGCCCGTGCCTGTAGTTCCAACTACTTGGGACACCGAGGCAGAAAGATGACCTGAGCCCAAGAAGCCGAGTCTGCATGGCCATGAGCATGCCACCCCACTCCAGCCTGGGTGACAGAGTGAGGCTCCGACTCATGAAAAAACCTATCCCCCGCTTCTTCCCTGAGCAAGCTGAACGCGTGAGAGCCACGGCTCAGGCCTATGTCCTGCTCGCTTGTCAAAGGAAGGGTGTAGATGCGTGTCAAAGCAGGTGACACAGCACCTAGCATGAGCCACTGCACACCACTCGCCATTCAGCCCTCACAAGCCCCGAGGAAGCTGCGGCCATCTCTTGCTCTCGCGTCAAGTAGCGATGCCGCAAAAGACTGGGCGAGCCGACTCCAGGCCCTCAGCTCTAGTGTTCGCACTCCTGGCGCTGGTGACACCCTCACCAAGTTCGAGGTCTGCAGGGAGCACGGGCAGTCAGCACATGGCACAAACCACAGGTGCGCTGGGATCCCCAGTTCTTGCTGCTACTAAAGTGAGCTTTTCTAAAACACTGTATTGGCCCTCAGCAAACAGAGCCAGGTATCTCCGGCTGCCTATGCACCTGTGGTACCCAAACTGCCCATCGCCTCCTGCCCCCACTGTACACGCCCAACACAGCAGAGCTGAACCAGTCGCTCTCTCTGCCTGCTTTTGTGTGGACTCCAGTTCATCAAAAGATGCCAAGGTGGCTCACAGGGCCCCCTCAGAGAGACTCCAGGGAAGATAAGTCACTGGCCACAGTGTGGGAAACCCCACTTCTCAATGGCTGCACATCAGTCATTTCATAACAAGCTTCTAGTCCTGCCGCGTCCTTTTCCCACAGCCGGGTGCCACAGATGCAGTCTTCCAGGGCTCCAGCCAGAGGACACCAAATGCGTTCAGCCAGGTGCCCTAAAAGGAGTCGCCAAACCCCTTTGCACAACGTCCCTAACAGGTCTCAAGGCAGTGCTTTCAGGGCCCTACCTGGAGCAACCCGATTGACTCTTTCACCAACCCTATAAAGGAGAAACCATCCTCTCCCCTTTACAGATGAGAAGACTGGAGAACAGAGGGGACGCACGCTGCCGCTAAGTGGCAGGAGGGGGGGGGGCGTCGAAGAAGAAGAGCTGGCTGTTCACATGGTCATAGGAAGGACGCTGACAGTGAGTAGAAGGAAAAGGAAGGCAGGTGTGACCCTGTTGTGTGTGTGTCTCTGTGTGTGTGTGTGTGTGTGTTTATATATAAGAGGACGGGAAAGAAGTGTGGCTAGATGTGCCTAGGTCACCTGAGCAGGGTAAGGCCAGATGGCAAATTCTGAAAGCAAGGTAGAAGCATTTAGGACCGAAGTATCGGCTGGGTGTGGTGGCTCGCACCTGTAATCCCAGCACTTTGGGAGGCCGAGGTGGGAGGACTGCTTGAGCCCAGGAGTTTGAGACCAGCCTGGGCAACACGAGCAAGGCCTCATCTCCACAAAAATAAAAATTAAAAAAAGCCAGCTGGGATGGCAGGTATCTGCAGCTCCGGCTACTTGGGAGGCTGAGGCGGAAGGACTGCTGAGCCCGGAGCTGGAGGCTGGGACGAGCAGCCAAGATCGGAGGTGCGTCCAGCCTGGCTGGGGCCGCCAGAATGGAAAGGAATTAAGTAGAGGAATGTCCATGGCCACGTCAGTGTTTGCTGTACAGGAACGCTGGCTGGGAGATAAAAGCCCGAGACCCCAGGCAGCTCCAACAGGACTCAGCTGCAGGGCGGTGCTGGTTTTGAAGAAGGCCAACCCAGGAGAGAGAGAGGACCGAGGAGGGGAAGGGGCTGGGGCAGTCGGCTTGCTGGACAAGCATGAAGAGGGAAAAATGTCGGCCCGAGAGGGAGGTGTTTGGGAATGGGCCGGTCCTGGCCCAGAAAACGAAGGCACGCCGCTGTGCTCACAGAACGAAGGAACAGGACCACCTCTCCCCGCTCACCGGAACCCAGATCCAGAGTCGGCCTGCCGCTGAGAAAGCAGAGCAGGAGACGGCCCAAAGACAAGAGGGCGAGCCGCTCAGACCAAAGAAACCCGTCGCCCAACTGCAGCTACAGAGAGAAGGCTGAGCAATTTGCAGGAATGACCCAGACCCCCAGGGCTCGCCCAGACCCACCGAAACTGGAAGACAGGAGCCTTGGGTGGCCCTGCCGACCTGCCGCTGTCCAACGGCCATTCCCCCACCTGAAAGACTCACCGAGCTGCTTTCACCCACAAGAAAAGAGCCAGGTGGTCTGAAGGACCACAGGCATTGGCCTTGCTGCTTGATATATGCAGCAGCAGATATGTGGGCAGAAGGAAAAAAACAGGGTCAACGTGGATTTGGCCTTCTGGAGAGAAAGCCTCCCTTACTCCTTGAATTCCTTGGAGAACGAAGGCCAGAAGTTATCTCGGAGGGAGGGGGGCAGCCTTTTGTCTGTCGGCTCCCCGGGTTGGGGGGACCGCCACTAGGGAGGGGCCACACTCTGGAGGCTCTTCCACAGCCCCCAAACCATGAAAAAGCTACAGAAACAGAGGCACACACGAGGGCTTCATGTGCATGGAGTAACAGTTTAGATTAATTGTCAGGGCTAAGCAGCAGACCCAGATAAAATAATGCTTTCTTTGCTGAAAGGTCGATCAAACATTCTGTGCTCACTTTTCTTCCAAGAAGTTGCCTTCACAGTTGTCGACGCGAATACCCACAGCACGTCCTACCTTCGCGCAAAGAAATCACTGCCTCGCGCCACAGAGCTGCTCCAGGAGAGAACGTGTCTCAGTCCAGGACACAACCACCCCCACGGTTGGTGTGTGCTCACTCCTAGCTCAGTCAGATTCAGCCGGAGGTCTGGCCTCTTTTCGCAGAGTTATCGGCACCCTCCCAGCCACGGGCCAGTGATGTGTACGAGAGTCAGAAAATTTGGTTAGACTCCCACGGCAGCTGGGTTGCAGCATGAGCAGAGTCCTGGACTGAAAACAAAGAGGCTGCAGAACCTGGTGCTGCCTCACCGTGCACCAGTGTTAGGGTCTGAGGGGCCCCCACAAATTGTCACCTCCCACCGAGGCCCGCACACTGTCTGAACAGTTCCAGTCACTGGGCTCCAACCACAGACACCTGCCCCATGACGATGCCCAACAGAAAGCTCTTTCCCGTCTTTGAAAACAGGAGGCTCAAGCAAGTGTGGGTGGAGGGAGAACGCGGGAAGAGCTCATTCTGGGGCTGCAAAACAGCAAACGTAACGAAAACATCGGCCAGATCCTACGACAGGGGCCTCACACACGTCCAAGGTTGAAAGGAATACTCCAACAGTCGCCGCACAGGGAGCCACCAACAAGGCCAGAATGTGGACGTCTTTAGACAGAGGCTGGGCAAGAAAACCTTGATGTCTTTCCAAGGTGTCACTATGAAGTGCTACACACACAACTTGTGCTGGCAAAACTCCTTGTGGCTACTTGGTAAACCACCCCCCACCATTCATTGTTTCCTTCTAAATCAGAGGTGTTCCTAGTCTGAAATCATCTAAAAAGCTGCCCACACAGAACTCTTCTGTTTCAGAGATCGATCAGACAAAAAATAAGACGACGTCTAAAGAGGAGACTGCTTGCCATAAGGATGACCACATCTACATGCAACCCCCAGGGTGGATGAGCCTTATCCAAGGTGGCTACCACAGGCTACTTTACCATCAACTCTCCAGCCCGGACCTCTGAACAGTTGTCAAAAAGAAAGACCCCAGTGGGCAAAAATCCCCTCAAGTCACTTGCAGCATCCCTGGGCCTTATCAGAAAAGGGGCAAGCAACTCTTAGAGTTCCTCAAACACTGCATTCACCACACGTGGGACACATATACACACCCCATTCCCAAATGTCTTACGTGTGAGTTGACCGCCATTTCAGCCCACTCAGTTCCACCCAGGTCTTCATTCTGTAAAGATCCTTCCCTGAGAAATCAGCACTCACGCTGCAGGTGCTGAGCATGGGGGCAGCCACAGTTTAGTAAGTACTGTGCTGTGGTCATTGGACAGCTCACAAATATTTTTTACTTAAAAGTTACTTCCTCTTGCAATTAAAAATTCTAATTGATAAAATGTAGTTGTTGATTATTTGAGCCCTGGCCCTCTGCCAGTCTCAGCAGATTTTACCAGCAGTTCTTTGAAATTCTACTACCTTATGATGATTCTCTAAGAAACTACAACAAAAGGCTGGGCTCACACCTGTAATCCCAGTACTTTGGGAGGCTGAGGCGGAAGAATTGCTTGGACTCAGGAGTTCAAGACCAGCCTAGACAACAAAGTGAGGCCTCAGCTCTACCCCCCCCCCAAAAAAAATCAAAAAATTAGCTAGGCATGGTGGCACATGCCTGCAGTCCCAGTTACTTGGGAGGCTGAGGCAGAAGGATCGCCTGAGCCCAGAAGGTGAGGTTGTGGTGAGCCATGATCGTGCCACTGCACTCCAGCCTGGGCAACAGAGTGAGACCTCAACTCAAAAAAACAAAACAAGGAACACTGAACTAGGAATCTGATGCACAGGGTGAATGATTACTCATAAGTTAATATATATAATAGACTTTCATTCTTTCAGTTATCTGTGTGCCTCCTGTGTTAAGAGCACTGTTCTAGAAGCTAATGATACACCAGAAAGCAAGAGACAACCCCCCCACCCCCCATGGAGCTTATATTCTGATTCACGCTCTTCTTCCATACCTTTGGACTGTTAACCCTTGCCTCCTATACGTGTGGAATCAGAATTTGAAAGAGAAGCGTTTTTTGCAGATGGTCTACACCCAACGGGGTAGGCATGAGCTGCACATGGCTGCCGAGCGGGCCCAAGTGCCGAGCGGGCCCATGAACTGCACTGACACGAGGCGGGCCCAAGTGGAGGTGTGCTGTAGGGCCAAACACATGCTGGGTTTCAAGGACTCCACGGGAAGAAAGGAGCGCAGACTCTCTCACTTAGCTTGTTCACCCGATTACATGTCGAAGTCATATTTGATAGGGTGGACTGAACAGACATTAAAATGGATTTCACCTGTTTATCTTCATGCTTTAGTGTGTCTACTAGAAAGTCAACCATGCAGCTCATCTTTCTATTGGACTTAGAGGCCGGGCATGGTGGCACACAGCTATAATCCCAGGCTGACACAAGAGGACAGCTTGCACCCAGGGGTTCGAGACCAGCCTGGGCAACATACGCGACCTCATCTTTAAAAAAATGGTCTTTGATACAATGAAGAACCTGAAGCCTGAAGAGACAAAGGCTCTGCCAGGACCAGAACTCAGGCCTCCCCGACAACCAAAGGTGGCCTAAGAAGTACAGAGGAGGCGCAGACAGACTAGAAAGGGGCCAGCAGCAGTGCCGGGTCCTAGCGGAGCAGCCCCAGGTGAGCCCCTGCATGCAGGCCAGCACACAGCTGGCGTCCACTCCCCCTCCGCTTCGGGGTCTGCACTCGCCCGCTGCAGCTGCCCTGCAGGTATGCCCTGGGAAGGACAAAACTGCCAAGACTAAGCAGCGAGGGGTGGGGCGGGGGATCCAAAGGCCCACCTCCAGCTCTGCCGAGCAGAGGACAGGGAGCGACACAGCATGCCGAGGGGGAAGAGGAGGCAGCCAGGCAAGGGGGAGCACCGCCCCTGGTCCCATCCTGTCAGGGCTGAGCGAGTTGAGAGACCGAGAAAGGCAGCAGAGGCAGCCTGAGGGGGTGGGGACGGCTCCGAGATACCGGGAACATTTTCCTCTCAAATTTTTCTGACTTGGGGTCTCAGTCTGTTGTCCAGGCTGGAGCGCAGTGGCTTGGTCTTGGCTCACTGCAGCCCCCACCCAGCGTTCAACCACTTCCCCTGCCTTCGCCCCCGGGTAGCTGAGTCCCCAGGCAGGCATCCCCACACCCGACTGGTTTTTTCTTTTCTCTTTGGAGGAGACAAGGTCATGCTGCTGCCCAGGCTGGTCCCGAACCCCTGGGCTCACGCAGTCCTCCCCCACCTCAGCCTCACAAAGTGCTGGGACCGCGGGCGTGTAACCCACGCCCGGCCTCAAAGTGTCTGGGGGGTAGATATGGTGACCCACGGGGCTTTTGTCCTCGTCCGGAGGAAGGCACAAGTTCCAAGAGCTAGAAAAGAAAGCCCGGCAGACCGCAAAGAAGGACGGCAGGGAAGAGGCGTGGGGTCAGCGCCAGCGCAGGCCTGTGGGAGAGGGTGAAGCGGGGCGATGGCAAGGTGTGGTGGGGGCGAGGCGCCTTGGCTGGCTCAAGCGCGGCAGGGCAGCCGGCCCGCGAGCAAGGGAGGGCCGCCTGGAGGCGGAGGCCCGGAGCGTGGGCCGCAGAGCCGCCGGGACGGGAGGGGTGCCACTGACTGCCCTCG
>NW_007250914.1:80075-82444 GCF_000164805.1 Carlito syrichta | reverse complement strand
AGCCCCGCTCCGTTCGGCGATGGAGACCCCCGGGCTTCGCCTCGGGCTCTAGCCCCCAGCACAGCCCAGTGGAGAGCTCCCTCCCATCAGCGATGTTGTTCCTGCTGTTCCAAGAGGTTCCCAACAGTTCTAGAACCGGCTACAGGGGCCACAGCTGAACAAAATCGATGAATTCTGCCGGGTGCGGTGGCTCAGGCCGTAATCCCCAGCACTTTGGGAGAGGACTGCCTGGGCAACTTCGCCAGCCCTCATCCCTACAACAAAGCAAAAAAGTAGCCAGGTGTGGTAGCACATGCCTATAGTTCCAGCTGCCTGGAGCCTGAGGCGGAAGGATCACCTGAGCCCAGCAGGTCAAGGCTGTGGTGACCCTGCGCGTGCCACTGCCCTCCAGCCTGGGCAACAGAGTGAGACTCCGACTCAAAAAGAACATCTATTAATTCTAAACAATTCATAAGGCTTCCCTACTTAGCCGGGTTGTTTAAAGCTGTTTCCTCTAAACCATTTACATTCCAAATACAGCACACACAGTGAAAAGATGAAAGAGACCTTTCCTCCTGAAAACACAAGAGTTCAGCACTACTGACAAATGGCTCGAAACCCACGGAGCTGTATTTAAACACAGAGGTGTCTGCTTCATCAGAATGAAATTTATGCAGATTTAATGTGCTAGAGTCAAAACACCAAGATGGCAGAAAGCATTTTCCTCCAGGGCTTTGTTTATCTCAGCGAGAACATAAAAAAGCAACGGACCTTATCTAACCAGAGTAACGTTTTATCTCAAGTAAACTCAGACTACACATTGCTCTCTCAAAAGCCCTAAGCGCACACACGCACGCGCGCGCACACACACACACACACACACACACCCCAGACACAGCTCAGAGTGGGGGGGGGCCAAGAAAGCCCAAACAACGCAAGTTTAACTCGTGAAACTGGTCTCGGGCTTTCGCACCTTCTCTCAGCGATGCGAAAAAGGCGTCCTGCATCCGCTCAGAGCCCTCGGGCTGCCGCTGCCACTCTTCGGTGACTCCAGGATCTCCACACAGCGGAGATCAAGACAAAGTACCACTTACTGGAGCAGCCAGAAAAAAACAACTTCGGCTGTCGTTTTCTAACTTTGTATCGAATGTGTCCGCGGAGTGGTGCTGAGAACAAGGGCACTACAGTCCACTTCTGAGCTATCTTTACTGCTGCCCGGTCCCTTGGACCGTCCCAAGCGTGAGGAGTTTTCTGCTCTTTGGCGGGCAGTGCAAGACGGGCGTAATCTGGCCCGGCCTTGAACACCGGGGGATGCAGGCTACGCGTGGGCACGACTGGGAGACAGGCTGAGCGGGGAAGGCTTCCGGAACTCGGAGGAGACTTCGGCGACCGCGCGTCTCACAGCAGGCCTGAAGCGACCAGGCAGAGACAGCCACTGCACTCCACTAAGTCACGCTCGCTCTGACAGCAGGCCAAGGGCCAGATCCTTCCCTTCAGAGTTACAGGAATTTAACCTCTGGATACAAGGTAGGTATTGTGGAAGAGACTCGGCGTAAAGAGAATGGCTGTTAGTTTTATCACCACGCACTAGTGGCTAGTTGTTTTGGAAGGCATTCAGAGGCCTCCTGGCAGAGCAGCTTTTTGACTTTATTATGGGACACCGTCCCCACAGCTCCCTGAACAATTCCAAATGCCACAATCTTTCTAAAACTCTTCGCTGGGAATAGAGAACCTAACACGATGGGTGAACCTCAAGCGACAAGATCTCAGTTCTCTGAAGTAAACGAAGCTCGACTCGACTCCAGAGACACTAAGTTTTTCATCTTCACAAACAAGAAGGGCGAAGGACAGAACCACCGTGGGTCCCGCTCAGACGGCGTTTCCGAAAGCCGAGAGAAGAGCCAGCACTCTTTAGTGACCCACCTCCCTCCCCGCCGCACCCCTTCAGCCGCAAGGCCCAATGTGGCGGGTCTCACAGCCTCAACGTACCTCCGGGGACTGAACACACAGTAAAATTCTGCGCAAACTCTCCCACCACCCTCCGGCCGCCTGACTCGCTGCCTCGCCGAGCTTCTCGTGCTGAAAGGCTGCTGTGGCCCACAATGGCCACCCTCCCCCCGCGCGGGCAGCTGGGCCAGCCAGGAGTCTCCCTCAGGAGGCTTTAATCACCTTAACTTTGTTTCCCGGGCGGTTCGTTCCCAGCCCACCTGCCAAGTCTCCCGAAGACTGAGCTGTCACAATGCAAACGCCCATGTGGACACAGCCGTTAGGAAAGCTTCCTCGACGTGCCCCTCCAGCACTTGCTGGCGCGCAGGCTACAGGCCTCCACCGACGAACAAGCACGTCCAGAAGGCGCCTCCCGGGGCGAGCCCCGCAGAAGTCTGCCCCTG
>NW_007250914.1:77421-78855 GCF_000164805.1 Carlito syrichta | reverse complement strand
CAATCAGAGAGCAATAGTCTAAAGAATTCCGTGCGTACAAACAGAACAGGGAATTCTTCATGTTATTGTCAGTGCAAAAGGAAAGGTCTCCATATTGATATTTGAAAGAACACATAGATGAGTGTTACATCAGTAGCATCAGTATAAGGGATATACTAGCACGTAGTAATGCGTGCTGAGACGACAAGAGGTTGTGAAGTCAACCTTTAGAGTCCCAACGCCGTCGAAGAAACTGAAAAGTCAATTATATAGACAAGAACATGCCTGCCCCCAGCGAGGGTCATGAAGCAGGAGAGACGGAGGGAGTCTGAGCGGCTCGAGCGGAGGAGCAGGCGTGGCCGCGGGCGGTTCCCGGCCCCAGGGACCCCCTGCGTGCGGCGCGGGCGGCTCGGGGCTTCCCGAGTCCGTCGTCGCCGTGGGCGGCCGCGCGCAGCCCCACGCGGCGCGCCGCCGGCCTGGGTCCGGCGTGTGGTCCCGCTTGCCGGCGCGGCTTGGACGCCCCTTCCCTCCACGGCCAGCGGCTGCCCGCCCGGCTCCTGAGCTCGGACTCTGCGAGTGGGAATCTCCGTTCACCCCTTAAGCTGTCTGCAGGGCCTTGGGCCGGACGCCGAGCCCAGCCTCCGTGAAGCCCCCTGTCCTGGTGTCGGCTGGTCCTACGAGTGGACAGCTTTGTGAGGTTACGGAAGTATTCAGAAAATACTTGGAAAGCAGCGCCTGCTACAAAGTGTGTGCAGACGCTATTTATGTGAAATGGTGGCCATCGTTATTTATCGGTAAACATAATTGCTCTTGTATTGATCCTCTGCTAGGTGCTCGAGGGAAAGATGGCTTCCAGATGCAACATTTCCTTTTCTCCTCTCTCCCCTTCCCATCCCTGCCTGAAGTCAGTGTGGTCTCAGTGTCTTCCAGGGTACAGAGGGTGCTCAAATGTATGTCTTCCCTGGTGAGGAGGAGTAGAGTCTCCAGGAACTTTAATGGCTTAGGATATCAGTACTCTCTGAGTGCCTGTAGAGAAAGCCACACTGACCCTATTTTGGGGACACAGAATCAGGACATTTGGCCTGATTCTTTACTTCTCTCTCTTTCCTCCTTTTTTCCTTTCCTTTCTCAAGTCAGGGTCTCATTCTGTGGCCCACCCTGGAGTGCAGTGGCATGATCAGGGCTCATCGCAACCTACGCCTCCTGTGTTCAAACAATCCTTCTGCCTCAGCCTTCCAAGTAGCTGGGACTGTAGGTACGCATGCCACCATGCCCAGCTAATTTTTCTTATTTTTATTTTTTGTAAAGACAAGGTCTCACTATGTTGCCTAGGCTGGTGGCAAACTACTGGTCTCAAGCAAGCCTCCTGCCACAGCCTCCTAAAGTGCAGGGGTTGCAGGGTGAGCCACTGCACCCAGCCTGACTTTTTGTTTCACTTTTTTTTTTTTTTTTTTT
>NW_007250914.1:50734-77140 GCF_000164805.1 Carlito syrichta | reverse complement strand
GCCTTCCAAGTAGCCGGAATTACAGGCATGCGCTACCACGCCTGGCTGATTTGTTGATTTATTGTAGAGATGAGGGCTCACTGCCCAGGCGGGTCTGGAGCCCGCGGGCTCAGGCAATCCACTCACCTCAGTCTCCCAAAGGCGCGGGATTACAGGCTGAGCTACCGAGCCCGGCTTGTTTTACTTTTTTTCTAAGCCTTTAACATTCAGTAAAGTGCACAAACCTAAAGTGTACAGAATGAATAATTTTTACATGTGTGTATATTCATGTAACTGCCAAGATCAAGATACAGAACCTTTTGAGCTCATTCATGCTATTTCCCATTTAATATCCCATAAGGGTAACCACTGTTCTGATATCCATCAACAGATTAGTTTTACCAATGTTTGAGAATGAAATTCATAGCATGCATATTTTTGTGTCTGGCTTCTCTTGATCAACAGTATGTCTATGAGATTCATCAATGTTGTGTGTAACAATGGTTCATTGTTTTTTCACTTGTGTATTCATTATATAAACATTCAACAATTTATGTATCCATTCTCCTGTTGGTGGACACTGAGTTGCTTCAAGTTTTTGCATTTTACAAATAAAACTGCTGCAAATGTTCTTACACATGTCTTTGGGTAGACATAGTGTTCCTTTATGTCAGGCATATACTCCTGCTTCAGAGTATATACATATTAACCTTTAAACATATTACCAAATGATTTTCCAAAGTAGTATGACAATCTATGTTTCAACCAGTAATGTGAGATTTCTGGTTGCTCCAGATCTTTGCCAATATTGGTATTGTCAGTCTTTTTAGTTTAAAAAAGGAATGTGTATTTCATTGTGATTTAAATTTGCATTCCTCTGACGATCAGTGATGTTGTGCAACTTTTCAGATGCTTATTGTCCATTTTGATACTCTTGTGAAGTGTCTGAGTCTTTTGCCCGTTTGTGGGGCGTTGTCTTAATGATCTATAAGAGTTCTTTACACATTCTGGGTATTAGTCCTTTGTCCAATATGCTTATTACAAAAATATTTTCCCCATCCGTGTTTTACTTTTTATTACTTTAATGTTATCTTTTGATAAACAAAAATTCTTAATTTTAAAGAAGTTCAATATATTAATCTTACCATTTATGGCTAGGGTTTTATATATCCTGTTTGAGAAATCTCTACCTATCCTAAGGCTGTAAAAATAATCTCTTCTGGGCCAGGTGCAGTAACTCATGCCTGTAATCACAGCTCTTTGGGAGGCCAAAGCAGGAGGATTGCTTGAGCCCAGTAAATCAAGACCAGCCTGAGCCACATAATGAGACCTTATCTCCACAAAAAAGGAAAAAAAATTAGCCTGGCTTCCCAACCACTCAGGAAGCTGAGGCAAAAGGTTCTCCTGAATCCAGGAGGTCAAGACTGTGGTGAGCTGTGATCATGCTACTACACTCCAGCCTGGGCGACAGAGTGAGACCCTGACTCAAAAAAAAAAAAAATTATCTGCTTTGTTTTCTTCTAAGAAAGTGATTGTTTTAACTTTCACTATTGATAAGGCCTTGGGCATGTAACTTAACCATCCTTCCCTAGACCTCCAATCACAATAAAATTAATGCAAATTACCACATTGGCTTTGGACCATTTCTACAGTTTCAGCACCTCATGGATACAGGTAGCTTCAAGGTAGAAACAGGGCAGGAATTCTTGACCTAGGATTTGATCCAGCATGATTAATTCCACCTGAGGCAACATTTGTTTAACTTCCTGAACAAAATTAGGCAATTCTGTGGTGGAGAGGAGGGGAGAGCTAAGAGCCAGAAAAGAAATTCATTATTCACACATGTATGTATACCTTTCCTTGGGCCCCTTTTTATTCCTGGAACATCCACTAACTTTTCTAGAGTTTTCAAACTCAGAAAATTTTTTTCTGCCTCATAAAACTGTGGCTTCAGGTCCTGCCCACTGGACATGGAACCAGATTTGAAGCTGTTCTTTCCAGATTATTGGTGCCCTCTTGCTGCCAAATTTCGGTCCCTGCTGGAGCACGTCCAATCAGATGTTTTAAAGACCTTTGCATTCTGAGTGAATCACTGACTTCTGCCTAGAGAAGCCAAGGCAGGGAAAGGAGAGGGACAAAATCATCTTTAAAATGTAGGTGTTGAGCGGGCGCGGTAACTCGAGCCTATAATTCCAGCACTTTGGGAGGCCGAGGCGAGAGGATGGTCTGAGTCCACGGTTCAAGAACAGCCTGGGCAACTTGGCGAGACCTCATCTTTACAATAAAAATCAAAAAATTAGCTGGGCCGCGGTAGCGTGCACCTGTAGTTCTGGCTACCTGAAAGGCTGGGGCAGAAGGATCGCCTAAGCCCAGCAGTTTGACGCTGGGGTGGCCATGAGCGTGCCACTGCGCTCCAGCCTGGGCGATGGAGTGAGACTCCAGCTCAAAAGAAATAAAAATTAAAAACTAACCTGTAATGCCAAGTACTCCTGAGGCTGAGGCAGGAAGATCGCCTGAGCCCAGGAGGTCAAGACTGCGGTCAACTGTGATTGTGCCGCTGCACGCTTGGGTGACACGGTAAGACTTGAAGGGAGGAAGGAAGGAATTGGGTCTGGCTGTGGCTGCAGACTCAAGCACAGCATGGCAGCAGGGGCACTGCCCCCAGGGCTGCAGGAAGCAGGTAAGGTCGGGGCACAGAAAGAGAGAGAAGGGGATGGTGGTGGGACCGGAGAAAAGGGAGTGCCCCAAGACGAGCAGTGCTGACGTCAGCCCTCCAACCTGGGTGTCTCGAGATGTCTTTCCTGCCCACCTCTGCACCCGTGTGCCCCTAGGGGAAGGATGTAGGGTTGATGGCGCGTAGGATCAGGTGGCTTGTGTCCCTCCCAGCCAAAATATAAAGACAAATGACTGCGCCTCTCTGAGTCTCAGCTTCCTAATCCCAAAATGGAGTTGTTTGCTCCAATGATATGGTAAACACTTGCAAAAGCAAGTGCCCCATTCACGAGATGTAGATCTCTTTGCCCACCTTGTACCCTTTGTCACTCACCGTCAAGGACAACTTGAGACACCAATGAGAGCAGAGGAGAGGAAATTCTCTGCACCTTGCTTGCTGCAGCTACCTTCACTTCCAGGGCCCCAGATTTCTTATCTGAGGATTAATGTTTTTCAAACCTCCCTTCTGGGAAAAGGGATTCCATGAAAGTGTAGATTGTGAATTGATCATTTCATATCTCGTGACCAACCCCTGGGTCAGCTCTGAACCTGCCTTGTGTTTAGCCCAAGATGTCTCTTCCACCAGCTATTCCAAGCCCTGGAGTCCATTCCTGCTGGGGAAGGGTCGTGCCATCTCCACGCAGCTCGCCAAAGGAGGTGGGTACCCAACTGCCAGGGACAGCCAACTCACCGGACGGGTGCAGTCCTCGGGGTTTATACACTGGCCATCCAGGTCTCTTGTCAGTCCAGGTTCTTAACAGTGAGCAATCAAAAATGACTCTGGCTAATTTAAGCAAACTGGAATTTATTTAAGAGCTATCAGGGAGCAGAATAGCTGGAGAACTTGGTCAGTCGGCTCTGCTCCCAGGCGTGAGGCCTAAAAATCATATGGTGGGACTGGTCCAGGGAAGACCCCATGAAGTCACCACAGACAAAGGCAGCAAATGCTGCTGCTGCCGCCTCTGGAAACGGGATGTAATTGTCTCCGCCACCAGGCCACCGTCTGCAGATCATCGGAGGCTTTGTGCACCTGTGTCCCTCTGTTTCCCACCACAGGTTTCTGATTCGGAATTCAGGGTCGGTGACGTGCTCTGTAATGAGCAGAGCCCAGAGGACGTGGTCAAGCCCCGTCTGCAGAGAAGTCTGGGAGTATAGTTTTTCTGATATTTTCGGCTTCAACCCCGGGAAGTGGGCTCTACATCTTAAGGGAGAGGATTCTCCAAACAGAGGAAGCAGGTTCAGCTGCCGACTGACCAGAACACGTCTGCCTCTCTCCTGGCCTCCCACGTCAGACTCTCGTGAGCGTTGCTTGAACGGCCGGCAGCCTTTCATCCCACGAGCTCTGGAACACAGATGCAGGCAAGATTCTGCAGCCTGTGAATCTGAGGCCCAGGGAAATGGCTTTGTTAGAAACTTCTAGGATGGAGACCATCCAGCTAGACTTGCCCTGCCAATACTTTCTGCTCTTGGCCAGGTGATACTTTTCCTCTTCAAAATTCCTAGAAGAGGCACTCAGTGAATGTTCGATGGAAAGAAAAAGAAAAAGGAAAGGAAAGGAAAAAGAAAGAGAGAAACCTTGGGTAACCACCCCTCCCTCAAGGCCCAGGTTCCACACCTGGCTCTATGTGACATCAGTCACTTCACTGCTCTGAGCCTCAGTTTCCCCAACTGTTAGAAAAAGAAAGAAGGGCCAAGCCTGGCTCGCCTCCAGCGCCTCCTGCTCCAGCAGAGAGTGTCAAGGAGCCGAAGGGTGCAGGGCTGCACCGCCCAGCACGCTTCCCGGGTTGGCCGCACATAATGACAGCGTTCCAGGGCCGGCGCTTGTGTAACAGGCGGATTTACCGAGAGGACGACTGTTTGCTCAGCAGCCGAGAAGTCTATAATTAGACTGTCACAACATCAGCAAAAGTACAGGATCAATGTAATCAGAGAAGAAATGGAAAAGAACACGGCCTCCGTCAGAGCCTTCAGTGGGTCCCCGTGGTTTCCGGAGCACTAATCGCTCAGGCGGGGTTCCAGGTCCCGCTGGTGGCTGTCCTCCTGGGTGACGACCAGGTTGGCTTGGGCCTCCCCTGCCTGTCCCTCTCGGCCGCCCAGTCCTCCTCCTCTGCCTCTCATCTCTTTCTTCTTCTCACTGAGTCTTAGGGATGAGGGGCCAGAGGAGGCAGGACCTCACCCACAACTCTGTGGCCAAAGCACATCTCTTCCTCATGATGCATGTGTATGTGGGAAGGAGGGAGGACCAGCTTCCCTAAGTGCAGATTCCTAGGCCCCATCTCTGCCATGTTGAATCAGAACCTCTGAGGGGTGAGCCTTGGAATCTGCATCCTCAGAGGATCCGGCGCATGCTGAAGCCCGGAAGCCTCCCAGCTGAGCCGCCCTCACAAGGCCGGGCGGACTCGCCCTCGGGTGTCTGCTCTGCACCTGGTGTGGTTGCAGCACAATCAGGCCGCAGCAAGACTCCAGGCAGCCAAGGTTAAAGGGCCTATCCAAAGCCAAGGAATGATAACGGGCTTCTTATTTCTTTCTGATCGTGTCAAGAATGCCAAGCTGCAGACATGTTTATCTCATTAATCCTCGTGACATCTGAGCTGGGAGTAGCATGCAGTGTCATTCTTTTCTGTCCACCAAAGTAGATCATGACCCAGACCTGTCCCCAAAGGCTCTGGATCTGAGAGCTTCTGGTCTCCCCTCGACCTGATCTTCATAGATACAAACAGCTGAATTTTTTAAATCT
This sequence comes from Carlito syrichta, assembly GCF_000164805.1. NCBI lineage: Eukaryota > Metazoa > Chordata > Mammalia > Primates > Tarsiidae > Carlito > Carlito syrichta. Next base: position 71,712 of record NW_007250914.1, on the reverse strand, counting down.
GTGAACCTGGCCACGCATGGTGCCTCACATCTGTAATCCCAGCACCTTGAAAGGCCAACACTAGAAAATTACTTCAGCCCAAGAGTTTGAGACCAGACTACACAACATAGCAAAACCTCGTCTCTACAAAAAATTTTTTAAAAAATCAAAACATTAGCAGGGCATGGTGGTACGCACCTGTAATCCCAGGTACTTGGAAGGCTGAAGCAGAAGGATTGCCTGAGCCCGGGAGGTCGAGGCTGTGATGAGCTGTGACCATGCCTCTGGCCTCTAGCCTGGGCAACAGAGACTCTAACTAAAAGAAAAAAGTCTGTGAATCTTTCCTTTTATTTCCTGTTTGTTTGTTTGTTGAGTCGCCCAGGCTGGAGTGCAGTGGCACACTCACTTCACCTCAGCGTCGGCCGGCTGAGCTCCGGTGAGCCTTCTGCCTCGGCCTTCCAAGTAGTCAGAACTACAGATGCACGCTACCATACCTGACTAATTTATTTATCTATTTATTGCAGAGACAAGGTCTCGCCAAGTTGCCCAGGCTATTTCGAACCCGTGGGCTCAGGCAACCCACTCACCTCGGCCTCCCACAGTGCTGGGATGACAGGCTGAGCCCCTGAGCCTGACCCTACTTTTATTTCTTAAACAATTTTTTTCACATGAGTAATACATGTTGTATTGTCGAAAAATGGGAAAATGCAGAGAAGCCAAAGCAAGAGATAACCACGACTAATCCCAGAGCAAGCATTCTGTTCATATGCTGGTGCTTATCCTTCCACGCCGTGTGTGTGTGTAAATGGACGCACTCTCACACACACATTCCATTCCTATCTTAGTCGGGGTCCCTGAGGAAATGGACAGCACAGTAGGACAGGGCCATCGAGAAGAGACAGTGAGGGTTGGCAGGGTTCAGGGAAGCCTTCATAAGGGATGGGCAGCCCCTCCACCAGGACTGGTAACACATGGGGAGCCATGTCCACCCTAGGCCTGGAGGAATGAGAGGACAGACGCGACCAGAACCTGAAGAGAGTCCCTGCAGCTAGAGAGGGCGGCCCAGCCGGAGCTGCGGCCTTTGGTTGAAGACTATGGCCGCCGTTAATCTGCTCCCAGCAGAGAGGGAGCCGGAGGAAGGACATCTGGACTCTGGCTCCTCTGGCCCTGGTCTCCTGCCTGCACCTCCCACTGGCAGAACGCAGCCAGGAGTTGGTCGGTGCTGTCCCTGTGAGTCAGCGGTCTGAGACCCAGCAGGACCAGAAGGTTGGAGAGAGCGTCTGGATGGACAGATAGGGACTGTCCCAGTGCACTGCTTTGTGAGTTTCAAAGACTGTAACTATCCACCGATATAGGTTACATTTAAAAAAAAAACTCAGTATGCTCAATAATTTTTAAGGTATAAAGGGGTCCCAAGACCAAAACGTTTGAGGGCCACTGCACTACTCTTTTCCTGTGGGGATTCAGAGCAGCAGGCAGATTCTCCTGGATTTGGGGATCAAATCTCGTATCCCTGGCTTCCTAAATTATAGGAGAATAGAAAGCAGGTTCTACACTGGAAAATTACAGAGGCTGACGGACCCCAGAGAGGTCACCTGGCTCGTGCTCTTGGCTTTGAGATGATGGCTCCAGGCAGGCCGTGGCCTTCCCTGCCCCAGCTGCCTCGCAGGCTTGCTGAGGGCCATGGTGGCCCTTGACCCGTGGGCTAAGCCCACATTGGCTCTGGGTTGGAAATACTCCAGGAGAATTGAGAGTATCTGGTTTGCCAATTTAAAGACCTCAGCAGTGATATCTATCATCTCATTTGTGAGGGAGGGTAGAAGCTCAAGGTTTTGCATTTTCGATAGCAGAGTATAATTTTGATTATTTGTCAAGAATTATAAAACATGCTTGCCATATGCCTAGTTTTATCGGCCCGTAAAATGAGGAGTCAGTAATAGTCATTGCTTTTTAATTAGTCGATGTTGGGAACTATAGTAAATGAACTTTAGCTCCTTATGGGGAAAGTTTGGAATCTAACACGCTTGGCATAAAATAATTGGTGTTGGTGTAAAATAACTGGTGCTTCTTACTTTTTTTTTTTTTTTTTGAGTTGGAGTCTCACTCCGTAGCCAGGCTGGAGTGCAGTGGCATGCTCACAGTCACCCCAGCAGCAACCCACTGGGCTCCAGTGATCTTTCCGCCTCAGCCTTCCAAGTAGCTGGAACTACAGGCGTGCGCTACCATGCCCAGCTAATTTTTTGATTTATTGTAGAGACGAGGTCTCACCAAGTTGCCCAGGCTGGTGTTGAACCCACGGGCTCAGGCAATCATTTCACCTCGGCCCCTCAAAGTGCTGTGATTACAGGCTTGAGCCACTGCATCCGGCCCTTTATTATTATTATTATTATTTTGAGTTGGGGTCTCACTGTGTCGTCCAGGCTGGAGTGCAGTGACAAGATCATGGCTCACTGCAGCCTTGACCTCCTGGGCTCAGGCAGTTCTTCCACCGCAGCTCCTGAGTAGCTGGGAGTACAGGTGAACACCACCACACCGGACTAATTTTTTATTTTTTGTAGAGACAAGGTGTTGCTATTTTGCCCAGGCTGGTTTCAAACTCCTGGACTCAAGTGACTGTCCTGCCTCCGACTTGCAAAGTGCTGGGATGACAGGTATGAACCACTGCGCCCAGTTGGTGTTCCTTACTTAAAAGTGAGAAGAGCCTACAATCCCAGCGCTTTGGGAGGCCAAGGTGAGTGGACTGCCTGAGCCCGCCGGTTCAAGAACAGCCTGGGCAACTTGGTGAGACCTCGTCTCCACAATAAATAAAAAATTAGCCGGGCGTGGCAGCGTGCGCCTGTAGTTCCGGCTCTTTGGAAGGCTGAGGCGGAAGGATCGCCGGAGCCCAGCAGGTCGAGGCTGCGGTGGCTGGGAGTGTGCCACTGCCCTCCAACCTGGGCGACGGAGTGAGACTCCAACTCAAAAAAAACAGTGAGAAGGAAATGGGAAAACGTATGGAGTGGGCATTCCAGGGGGTGCCCGGCATCCATTTCTTCTTCCCTAGTTGGGGAGCCGTCATGCTGCCCGAGGACAATTGACGGCCCAGCCCTGGGGCCAGGTCCTCATGGCCTGAACCCATGGTGTAGCTCCATCCCCTCACCCTGTGGTCATTCCGGGATGAGCAGGTGTCTCGTGCCTGTGCTCCGTGGCCGGAGGAGAAGCACAGGACATTCGTCTTTGTCAGGCAGGATGCTTGTAGAGGGAGTTCTGGAAAGTCTGCTGCGGATTTGCTGCCCTGAGAGAAGCCTGTGTGTGGTGAAGCCACAGTCCCAAGGGCGACCAAGTCAGAAGACCACACTGCCCCCTGAGCTTTCTCTTCCAGGAGTCCACAGCTCAGCTCCCTGTGAGTGTTTTGGCCAATTTGCAGTGACTCACGCCTGTCGTTTCAGCACTTTGGGAGGCAGAGGTGGGAAGATCACTGGAGCCCAGGGGTTCGAGATCAGCCTGGGCAACATAAGATCTCATCTCCACAAAAAATCAAAAAAATTAGCCAAGTGTGGTGGTGCACGCCTGTCATCTCAGCTACTTGGGAGGCTGAGATGGAAGGATCACCTGAGCCTAAGAGTTCGAGGTTGCAGTGAGCCATGATTGTGTCACTGCACTTCAGCCTGGGTGACAGAGTGAGACCCCAATTCAACAAACAAACAAACAAAAACCCTGTATGTCTGATACCTACCAGCGTCTAACAGTTTTCTAATTCGAAGACTTTTAGAAAAAGAAGAGTTGTGATACTGGCCCAAGAAAAAGTGTCAGGTCTGACCATCTAAGGACTCCCCTGATTACACCATCCCCACTGAAACTGACCTCTAGGGTCTTCCTGGGCACTTCCTGTAACAATTTTGGGGTCTTTTCCCCCAAATAACTCTCCCTCCCTGGTTTACTGTGCAGTGAACTAGCAACGGAAACTTCAGTCTCCACTGTTGATCGAAGTTTCCCAAGTGTCGAGGAAAACGGAAACTAACAGGGCAGGCTCACACACCTCATGGTGGTCATTTCCGCCGTCGCGTGCTCCAGGCCTCAGAGCAGAGTGAATGCACCAGGCGGAGGGCCAGGGTCTGATTCCCACAATGGGAAGGACGGACTCTGTGGCCAGGTCTGCCAGGTCCAAGTCCCAACTCTGCCGGTCCCTCTGGACGAGTTATGTGACCTTGGGAAGCCTCAACTTCCTTATCTCAAGATAGCAAAACGGTGATAAGGAAGATCCCTTTCTGGAGGACTGAGCGAGCTAATGCACTCACCGTGGGTGTGTGATAACAGGAAGTTCCCCCCCCAAAAAGACAGCCCTTGCTGGGTTTCAGTTTCTTCCCCTGAAAACGGGGGTCATGTTCCAGAAAACCTCCAGGGGCCCTTCCGGCCGGATGAGCAGCTCTTGGCTGAGAATGAAGCTGAGGCAGAGGCTCTCCAGAGACCCTGTTTTTGAGGAGCAAAGGGTCTCGACCAGCCTCGCTGTGTGAGGCTGCCCTGCCTTCAGGAAGGTCACAGGGCGCTGTCTGCCAGGAACCTCAGAGAAGACACTGACGTTGGTTTTGGTTTTGTTTTTAACGTAGGGGTTGTGGCAGAGAAATGTAGGTGTCATTCTGTGGTGGCTCACCCTCCCTTCCTCTCGGAGTGACGGTGAGCGTGAAGTTGACATAAAATAACTCATGTGACGTGTGAAAGTGCCTCGTGGATGCCTGTTTCCTTCCTCTTTTTGGACCCCGAGGCCGCCAGCCACCACTGCAATGAGGAAGAGCCCTGGAAAGAGTTCTGTCTTAGGTTGTAACACAATAAGCTCTTGCAGTTGGCTTCAGACTGTACGGATTTTCTCTTTACGTGGCTGGGTTTCACGAGGAGACAGGAGTCTCACGGGATCCTGGACAAAGTCCAGGGAAAGCTGATCTCACAGTGCCTAGCTCTGAATTTGGGGACGAAAATGTGTCGTGGCATCCTAGGGACCCATTCTTCTCACTGGCCTCTCAGCCGGTATTAATGATTTCTGTTCATTAACACGACCGGGTTGTTCTCTTGTCTGGAATCTCCCACCACAGATTTTCAACTCCTTTGCTATCAAGTTCAAATTCCCATAGAGAATCCGATGGGGGAGGTTGGTACCAGCAGCTTGATGCGGGTATTCAGTTTCTCTCCGGCAGCTTCCAGGTTGGTTGTCCCTGGGCCAGATGTGCTCCGCTGAGGGCAGAGGAGTGGGGACCAAAGGGGCCAGGATAAGGCACAGGCGCTCAAGAATGGCCCGGAAACCTCCGCAGCAGCAGGGAGGCCGAGAGCCACAGACCAGCAAAAGCACCACATCTTTCTCTCCAAACCGCATAGCTGGGCTGGGGCTTCTTCCCAAGGGCTTCTTCTCATCTTATTTTGGGCAGAGCCATCCCAGTCCAAGGATCTTCTCCCATCAAGCTGGTGACCTTCCCAAGGCAAAAAGAACCGTCGTGCAGTTGGAGTCTGAGAGCCGTCCTCGCCTGTCTCCCGAAGGGTTTGGTTTTGGACGCAAGACTCTAAAGTAACCACAGGCCTGATGCTTGCAGGCAGGAGAGGGAAGATTCTGGAACCACTTTGGCCTTAATCCGTGCCAAATTATCTAGGCGGAACGTGAGATGCCACTGTGGCCTGGCCTCTGGACGTGTGAATTTCCTGCGACGGTGTTTAGAGACCTGTAAACCCTGAGCCGTCGGGTTCACGGCCATGTAAACCCGGGTGAGGGGACCCTGAACTCTCGTTCCTGCTGACTGGAGGAGGGGGGCAGAGGGAGAGACAGCCTGGACCACTGAAAGTCACAGCAGGCAGGGGATGACCCACCCTGAGTGTGTGACAGAGACGCTCTGACCGTTGTGCTGGGTCTGCACAGGGGACCTAGACTGCCCCAGGAAAAGGGGGAAGGGTCCTCCCTAGGGTCAGATTCATCCTGGTATCAGTCACTGAGGAAGAGATGGGTCTCTCGGTTTGGCAATAGTGCTGAGCTCCTGAAGCCCTCCCCCTTAAGTCTCGGCCTGAAGAGCCAAGAGAGGCCCATCTCTGGGCGTCATGTTTTTTCCTTCATTTAAGACATTGTTCTTCAACAGAAAGCCAAATAAAAAGCACAATCCCATTCACAATAGCCAGGAAAAAAAATCAAATACCTTGGCATCTTTCTTAACCAGAGACGTGAAAGACCTTTGCCATGAAAACTACAAAACACTGCTCAAAGAAATCAAAGATGACACAAACAAATGGAAAAATATCCCATGCTCATGGATTGGAAGAATCAGCATTGTTAAGATGTCCATCCTACCAAAGGCAATCTACAGATTTAATGCAATACCCATCAAATTGCTAGCAGCATTCTTCTCAGACCTGAAAAATGACAATACAGGAATTCACATGGAAGCATAAACAGCCACAAATCGCCAAAACAATCCCCAGCAAAAAAAGCAGAGCAGGAGGTATCACACTCCCAGACTTTAAACTCTATTAGAAAGCTACAATAATCAAAACAGCCTGTTATTGGTACAAGAACAGGCATATAGACCAATGAAACAGGATAGAGATTCCAGAAGCAAAACCTCAATTTCTCAACCAACTCATCTTCGACAAAGCCTCCACTGCCAACCACTGGGGAGAGGAGAACCTATTCAGTAAATGGTGCTGGGAAAACTGGCTGACCACATGCAGAAGATTAAAACAAGATCCCTACCTATCGCCATACTCAAAAATCAAACTCTAAATGGATCAAAGACCTAAATGTAAAACCTCAAACTGTAAGAACCTTAGAAAATGCAGGAGATACCCTTATGGAAATTGGAAATGGCAACCAATTTTTGATCAAAACCCCGAGTGCCCATGCCATAAGAGATAAGATAGACAAGTGGGACCCCATCAAACTGATAAACTTCTGCAAAGCCAAAGAAACCACCAGGAGAGCGGGAAGACAGCCCACAGACTGGGAAAAAATATTTGCCAACTGTATGTCTGACAAAGGCCTAACATCTGGTATCTACAAGGAACCCAAATGTGCCAAAAAGAAAAAAACAAATAGCCCCATTACAAGGTGGGCAAAAGATATGAATAGACAGTTCTCAAAAGAAGACATACGAGCAGCCAACAGACACGTGAAAAAATGCTCAGCCTCACTAGTCATCAAAGAAATGCAAATCAAAACCACACTGAGATGCCACCTAACTCCAGTCAGGATGGCTGTCATCAATAACTCAGAAAACAACTGATGCTGGAGAGGATGTGGTGAAAGGGAACACTTCTACACTGTTGGTGGGAGTGCAAACTAGTGCAGCCTCTGTGGAAAACAGTGTGGCGATTCCTAAAAGATCTAAAAATGATCTTGCATTCCCCCTACTGGGAATATACCCAGAAGAACTCAAAGTACTCTATATGAAAAAGATACCTGCACACATATGTTTATCACAGCATTGTTCACAGTAGCAAGAACGTGGAACCAACCATGCTGCCCATCAAAAGAGGACTGGATAAAAAAAATGTGGTACCTATACACGATGGAATATTACGCAGCCATAAAGAAGAACAAAATCATGAACTTCACAGCAACCCAGATGGACTTAGAGTCTATAATACTGAGCGATCTCTCGCAGAAACAAAGAACTGAGTATCACATGCTCTTACCCATAAGTGAACCTTGAACAATTATCCTAATACTGTAAGAAAAGGGTTGGCAGCAGCGGGAAACCGCCGGGAGAGGGGCAGGGAAGTCGGATCGGCAGTCGTGGGAATCTGCCTGGGGAGTGAAAGGGCACACCTCACCGACAAGGGCACCCGCATAATGAACATTTGTATACCCAACTCTGAATTGCACCCCACATCTTTCAAATAAAAAAAACAGCCGGGCTCGGTGGCTCAGCCTGTCATCCCGCGCCTTTGGGAGGCTGAGGTGAGTGGATGGCCTGAGCCTGCGGGTGCGAGACCCGCCTGGGCGGCGAGACCTCATCTCTACAATCAATCAAAAAATCAGCCGGGCGTGGTCGCGCGCGCCTGTAATTCCGGGTACTCAGAAGGCTGAGGCGGGAGGATCGCCGGAGCCCGGCAGGTGGAGGCTGCGGGGCCGGGAGCGGCCGCTGCACTCCTGTCTGGGCGACGGAGTGAGACTGCAACTCAAAAATAAATAAATAAATAAATAAATAAAATTAAAAGGAAAAAAGGCATTGTTCTTCAAACTCAGAGACCATTAGAACCACCTGGGGCTACTTGTTGTAACGGTACATTCCCATGTCCCAACCTCAGAGACTCCTGTTCCATAGCTCTGAGACTGTGGACCCCAGGGGTCTTTGATGGTAGCAAGCACCACTGGTAGTTCTGACCCAGATGACCAAGTACTGCACTTTAAAGGCCTAGTCTAAGAGGAGGGTTTTGGCGTTAGGTAGGCCTGGCTTCACAGCCCAGCTCTGCCACTTGCTGGTTATGTGGCCTTTAGCAAGCTGTTTGATCTCTCTGTGCCTCAGTTTCCTTTTCTGAGAAGTGGGAATAAGAATATCAACCTCCCTGGGCCACTAGGACAAAATAGGAGATAGAAGGTGTTGTTCTCCATGCATAGTGGCTAGTGGTATCACGATTATTGTGACTCGGGAAAGGGCAGTCACAGGTGGTAGGGTCGGATTGAAAACTCACTTGCAGAACTGTGCTTGTCAAGGGACACTTTTTGCAGGAACGAACGTGACTCTAACGTCCCGAAGAAACGCCAGCTTGGGTTGTGCCGTTTCGAATCTTCAGCGATAAACAAGCTGACTCCAACATGCCTGGTGCCAGGGACACTCGCACTCTCTCTTTCAACTGGACAAGCCCTGGAAGCCCCCAGTGCTCCATGATCCTGCCTGCACAGCCCACCCCTCAGCAGGGAGTGTGTCTTCCACGCTGACATCACAACTGTGCACATGCCCATGCAGCCATCCTGCCTGCCGTTCCCTCTTAGACTTCTGGTTTTTCACATAGTAGTCCAAAAACAGGTTTCCAGACATGGGATATTCTGCGTGGTCACATGTCCATGCTCACTGAGAGACGGTCCAAACTGGTGGTGCTTTGCTGATTTGATGCACACGCATGTTTGAAGATGCCTCTTTAAATCTAGCATCTGGCAATTCCCGAACTCTGCTAAACATAGTTTAATCTTTGGAGATTTGAAAATTGTTTTAAAATCTTCCAAAGTTCTGTTGTTCTTATTGTGAATAATGATTATTATTGTATCTGATAAACCCTAACCCGACATTTATAATAACTAGAATTCAGGGTAAAACGACTTCTACCTTATTAAGCTAAAAGTCCTGGAAAACATCCAAGAATTATAGCTATCCCACACAAAACCAGCAGGGGACCTGGGCAGGGAGAGACTCAGAGATGGGAGGTTCAGAGATGTGAGATCCAGCCTTAGCTCTCTCTCTCTAATTTGCTGTGTGACCTTGGGCAGGTTGCTTCTCCTCTCTGAGCTCCGGGGTGCCCATTCACCCCACGAGAGGTTTATCCCTCAGCCCCAGGGCTCTTCTGTCTATAGTCTATGTGCCTGGGGGCGGGGACTGGCCTTCATGGTTCCATGGAATGACTCTTGGTCTTGGTTCGAGTCTAACAGGCTAGAGCGCAGTTAGAACCCGTCCTGGCTGCGAATGAGCCAATATGAAACACCTTTGAGCAGGGCTCAGTGGCTCAGCCTGCAATCCCAGCACTTTGGGAGGCTGTGGATTGCCTGAGCCCATGGGTTCAAGACCAGCCCAGGCAACTCGGTGAGGCCTCGTCTCTACAATAAATAAAAAATTAGCCAGGTGTGGTAGCGCACACCTGTAGTTCTGGCTACTTGGAAGGCTGAGGCGGAAGGATCGTCAGAGCCCAGCAAATCGATGCTGGGGTGGCCGTGAGCGTGGACGGCGGAGTGAGACTCCAACTAAAAAAAGAAAAAAGAAATACCTTTGTATTTGTTCTGCATTTAATAAATTCCCCAGAACAGCCATGCAAGCATGGTGGGTTGGTGGTATTGGAGAAAGCTCAAGATGAGGACGCAGTTTCCAGCACCAAAAACATTAACTGAGTCTCCTGACACCAGGACAGCAAGAGAAAGAAGGATGTGCTTTTCCTCCGGGCACCCACTTGTTTGGTTACAAGTTGCCAAGCGAAGACCTGGCCCGTGCCTTTCGCCACTGTAATGACAGAGGTCTGGCTTCTCTGGCATCGTGTAAAGGAGATGCGGCTCTGAGGAGGGTGACCAGCCATGTGTCTGTATCACCACCATGTCCCCACCCTGCAGGGCATGGTCACATCCAGGAGAGACTGGCTTCTTGGCAGCCGTCATTTCCAAGGTGGCACGTGGCAATGTCAGTCAGCAGCTGAGGGCCTGGCCTGGGAAAGCAGCTTGTCCCCCCATCGGGCCTGCCTCAGTGGGCCCCTCAAGACACTGATTCCAGGAACAGCTTTGGGGTGGGGGGTGGGGCAGACAACAGGGCCTCTTGAGCAAAGATGACTGAATTCTGCAGGGTTCGTTCATCTCCACGCTTGTCCTTGCGCCTGGTCCTTCTTGGCGGGGTCTGGCCGTGAACTGGAGAAGTAGCAGCTGAACACGAGGAGAGAGGCTGCCTGGTCAGGTAGCTATACTCACAGTAGTAACCGGCAATTATTAAGTGCTCACTGTGTGCTGGGAGCTGACATTCACAATAGTAACCGGCAATTATTAAGTGCTCACTGTGTGCTGCAAGCCCAGACATTCCCGATAGCAACTGACCCCCGGACACTCGTGGGCAGCTCTGGCACTCCCTTGTCCCCTCCTTTCTTGAAGCTTAATGCCGAGGTCTGGAGGAAGCACACCTCTCTTTGGAGAAGTTTCTACTGTTTACACAGTGCACCTGCTTGCTCCTTTTTCCCTGAGGGCCCTGGGTGCCACAGCCTCAGCAGGGAACCACGGGGTTGCCAGGGTCAGAACATCTGCCCATGCAGCAGCAGCCCTAGGAATGCACCCAGATTGCCGGTCAGGGTGATTGTTTAAAAGAGCCCTCCTTGCACCCACCTCACACCTTCTAAATCAGAACCTTCTGCAGCCAGGGGGATCCTCTGGGATTCCCCCAGCACAGGAGATGGAGCACAAGCTTCTAGGAGGAAAGACCTGGGCATCCGGGTCACGCAGTCCACCACGGGCCCTCTCTGAACCTCTGCCCCCTCTGTGGAAGGAGGATGGTCATAACTGCCTCATCGGTATCACACCTTCATTGCAAGGGTGAGATGTGATCGCATGGGTGAGATGTGAATTTCAGTAACTGGCTGCTATTTACAGAACTTCCAAACTAAAGACTTGATAAGAACTATCGTATTTTCCAACATGCAAACAGCCCAGGGAAGTTCAGAAATGGCCCAAGATCCTACTGCCTAGAATCAGCAGGACCCAGGCTGGCTCTTGGCGTGAGTCCGAACCATTCACTCCCTTTCCAAACGCTGGTGTCACACGAGGGCAACGTCGTGGCAATCCGGTACCCATGGCGAGGTGAGCCCTGTGTTCTAGAAATCAGGCAAGGCAAGTGCTCAGCAGAGGCGTAAGAACTCTTCCACACACGAGGAAGCCGGAAAAACATCTCCCGCTGATAAAAACTGCCACCTTCTAAGAATGTAACTCATTTAAAGAATAAGCGTACTCCAAAACTGGGCTCGGTGGCTCAGCCTGTAATTCCAGCGCTTTGGGAGGCCGAGGTGAGTGGATTGCCTGAGCCCATGGGTTCGAGACCTGCCTGGGCAACTTGGCGAGACCTCATCTCTACAATAAATCAAAAATTAGCTAGACTTGGTGGCACATTCCTGTAGTTTCGGCTCCTTGGAAGACTGAGGTCGAAGGATCACCAAAGCCCAGCAAGTTGAGGCTGTGGTGGCTGGGAGCATGCCACTGCACTCCAGTCTGGCTGACAGAGTGAGACTCCAACTCAAAAAAAAAAAAAAAAAAAAAAAGGAATAAGTGTACTCCTACAAATTGCCTAAATAAAGAATTGTTTTATTTGAGTTCAATTTTCTACTTACTTTCATTTAGTTATAGGAGATGTTGATATGCACGTTAAATCAATAAAATGAAATGGAACCGAATGAGAATGTTTAAAAGTTCTTAAAATAGCATTAGTAGAGAAATAATTTTCTGGTAAAATACAAATAATCCTCAAAATAAGTTATCAAGCAAGGACACACAAAAAATCAACAAAACCCTTATGATATAGATATATTTGTGTGTATGTGTGTGTGTGTGTGTTTGTGTGTGTGTGTGTGTGTATACATATATCAATCAGTGAAGAATGCACTGAGCTGAGAAGTTGCTCTTTCTACAAGAATATTTCCATAAGATATTTTACAAGCCGGGCTCAGTGGCTCAGCCTGTAATCCCATGCTTTGGGAGGCTGAGGTGAATGGATTGCCTGAGCCTGAGGGTTCGAGACCCGCCTGGGCAACTTGGCGAGACCTCACCTCTACAATCAATCAAAAATTAGCCAGGCATGGTGGTGCACGCCTGTCGTTCCGGCTCCTTGGAAGGCTGAGGCGGAGGGATCGCCGGAGCCCAGCAGGTCGAGGATGTGGTGGTCAGGAGTGTGCCACTGCACTCCAGTCTGGGCGACAGAGTGAGACTCCAACTCAAAAAAAAAAGATATTTTACAATAGACCACTCTGCAACTGAGACCTGTCTCTCTCGCTTTCATGGAAACTCCCAGCCATTATAAATTATTATGATTTGGTTTAATGTGGGTAAAGGAAAGAAAAAAGTCAAACACGATAGAGGTATTGAATTAAAATTTGGCATACAAACAGCATGAAATAAGACAGTGGAACTGTCTTGATTCCTACTTGTTTAGAAGGAAAAAGGTTTCTTCTTGCTGCTGTTATTTGTTTTTAAGAAAACAGTGGCTTCCAAATTAAAAAACAAAAGACTGCCACCTCCATCATTCAACACGCTTCTTACCATCCTGTGGACAGGAAACTCCAGGGTACCTAGACTCTTCAGCCAAACCTAAGGCCACACTGTGGGCAGTGACTTCAACTGCTGCCTCCTCCTGTCCTCTGTTTGGGCAGAAGTATTACCAAGGAGCATAGAGACTTTAAATCGGGTCATGGGCCCCTCCGCCCCTAGATGAGATCGCTACCTGCAGTTTGGATCAACTCAGCTCTTCCGTTGTCTCAGCCCTCACCAAGGAAGCTTAGTGACCTTCCCGAGAGCCTAGACACAGACCAGGTTGTGCCCAAAACTCAGCTCATACTCTTGGCAACCCCCGTACAAGGCACAGCTGAGCCCTTGTCCCTAAATTTGCAAGCATGTGTCCTTCTAAGTCTCAAGTATGTGTAACATATATTATTTTATTCATAATGTTAAAAGCTGAGCACAAAGTCTCATGCCTGTAATCCCAGCACTTTGGGAGGCTGAGACAGGAGGACTGCTTGAGCCCAGGAGTTCGAGACCAGCAGGACCTGGTCTCTACAAAAAATTTGTAAAAAGCCAGGCATGGTGGTGTACACCTGCAGCCCCGGCTATTTGGGAAGGTGAGGTGGAAATATCACCTGAGCCCAGGAAGTCGAGGCTGTGGTGAGCCATGATTATGCCACTGCACTTCAGCCTGGGCGACGGAGTGAGACTCTGACTCAAAAACATGATACTAACGCAAAGGCATTGTTGATATTTCACCGAGGACTGACTGTATGTTGAGCATGGTGCTATGCCATCTACCAGCATTATCTTAGAGAATCATCACAACTAGGACCACTAATATTGCCATGTGACAGATAAGGAAACTGCGGCACAGAGGTACCAAATGATCAGCCAAGTTTAGCAAGCTAGTAAGTGACAGAGCTGGGGAGTGAAGCAGAGCTGTAGGACATTAAAGCCCATGCCAAACTGACACGAACATGGTCCTGTGTCCCTGGTCGGGTGATCCTCCCCTATTCCAGGCCCTACCCAGGCCCTGGGATCTTGCCTGTCTCCTGCCCTCCTACTGACCAGGATGTGGCACCCACAGAGAGACCCAGTGTTAGTCTTTTTTCTCCAGAGGCACAGACCCATAGGTGATGCATGTATAATTATAGAATACTCTAGGAGTTGGTTCATGTAATTGTGAAGATCAAAAGTCCCACAATACGCCATCTGCAAGTTGGAGAACCAGGAAAGCTGGGGGTGTGATTCAGTCTGGGTCTGGAGGCCTGAGAACCAAGGAGGCTGCCACATAAGTCCCAGAGTCCAAAAGCCTAAACTCTGGTGTCCCAGATCAAGAAGAGAGAAAAAGAATCCACAGTCCCTCTGCCATGTTGTTCCATCTGGACCCCCAGTGGATTGGACGATGCCACATTGGTGAGAACCATCTTCTTTACTAGGTCTACAGATTCAAATGTGAGTATCTTCTGGAAACACCATCACAGACACACCCAGAAACAATGTTTTTCCAGCTCCCTGGCCACCCCTCAGTCTGGTCAAGTGGACATAACATTAAGCATCACAGACCTTGAAACCCTAAGTGCCCTCTTCCTGAGCTTGGTTCCATCTCCACTCCACCTGCTGCTTTCTCTCCAGATCCCTGCATGTCTGTTCTCTCCAGCCCCAGCCTGGTCCCCTTGACTCCTCAGCTAGCCTAGAGTACTTTCAACCTCTCAACCCACGTCCCAGCTTTCAAGTTTGTCAGGCTTCAGTCTGGTGGCTGCCCGTGGTCTCCTCCCGAACCATTCCTGCTCCTTCCTCAGCAAGACTTTCCAGCCCCTCTTTCGAGGTAGAGTCAGAGCCAGACTTGCGGTCTGGCATTCCAAGTCTCACGGTCTGACCCAATCCCTTCGCCACTGTCCTCTGACCCCTGCAGTCTGGTCGGGCCAGGCTCTTCCCTATGCCTCCCAGGTACCTAATGATCTCTCACCTCCGTTCACATCCATGCCTAAGTAGCTTGCTCAGACACTCAGAAATGCTCATGGAACTGCCTCCATGTGCTAAGCATCATTGCAGGCACTGTGGGAATCACATCCTGGACCTGCGGGGCATGTGGATCAGGTGAAGAGACAGAGTCGGTGTCTTTGAGGAGCTAAGAGCTAGCGTCGTGGAGCTGGGCGGCCGGGGGAGTGTGGCTCGCGAGAACGTTGAAGAAGCCAGCAGGGCTGGGTCAGGTGGGTGCTTGCAAGCCACACAGAGGGCTTGTCATGCCCCCTGGCACAGATGGAAACCTAAGCAGGTTTTAAGCATAGGAGTGACATAATCTGATTTCACAGACGCTGCTGTTATTCTTGAACTGCTCCTGGGCTCCTGTCTGATCTCTCCACCAGACGCAGAGCTCCTGTCTTGCACGTCCCGTGTCTGCAGAGACGGGGCCACCGGAAGGGAGCAGGACAGTTGGTGGCACGCCATGGTGTTGATGACAAGCACCCCACAGTCACCCTGACCGGGCTTCAGCCCTGCCGAGCTGCCGTGTGGAGATGACACACGGAAAACAGCACAGGACACACCGTGCACACGGGCCAGCCCTCGGCAGAAATAGCAGGCACCCTGGGAGGGAAGGGTGACTGGGGGAAGCTTGGAGGAGGAGCTGGAATGGTTGCATGGGCAGGGGATGAAACCGGGGGCACTCTAGTGGCTCGGGGGTGATGGGGCACCCGTGAGAAGCCATGGGAGGGGTGGTGTGTGTCGAGCAACAGGAGGAGAAAGGCTAGTCTTCTTTTCTTTTCTTTTTTTTGAGTCAGACTCTCACTGTGTTGCCCAGGCTGGAGTGCAATGGCACAATCATGGCTCCTCTTAGCCTCAAACTCTTGGGCTCAAGCCATCCTCCTGCCTCAGCCTCCCCAGTAGCTGAGACTACAGGTGTTTTTGTCACCACGCCTGGCTAAATTTTTTTTACTTTTTTATTTTCTGTAGAGAGGAGGGCTCACTATGGTGCCCAGGCAGGTCTCAAACTCCTGGGCTCAAGCCATCCTCCCGCCTCAGCCTCCCAAAGCGCTGGGATTACAGGCATGAGTCACCATGCCTGGCCTGGCTAGTCTTAAGTGAGAGATCATGGTGTGCTTGGCCCGCAAGTGAGGGAGCAGGACCTGAGAGAGCAGGGTACGGTCAGGGGGCCGGAGGGTCCATGAGTGTCCGCCACACGCACATCCCGTTCCGAGCAGAGCAGTCACGGGGAACCCCTGTCCCCCACACTAGGGGCATGCGACCCCGTCTGGCCATGAATAACCAGCCGGTCAGCTGCTCAGCACCTGGCTCAAAGAACCCTCCACAGGCTGGTCATGAGGATGCCAGAGACCTGTGTGCAGCCTGACCCAGAACTTGAGGCTGGAAAGAAACGGCTGCCCAGCCCATGCCCTCGGAGGGTTTCCATGGTGGCCACGTAGAGATGGCTCCAGCCCGTGGAGTGGCGGGGAGCCAATAGCCACGGGACGCGGTGGCGAGCAGAAGTCACAACGCGCTGGCTGTCACACGCCCGCAGAAGCACATGAGACAGAGAGAGGAGGAGAGAGAGACCGATGGGGGTGGCCGTGGAAGCAGGACCCGAGGGAAGTCGAGTCACAAGGATGATGGGGACGCCAGGAGAGCAGGGGAGACGGGCTGCCTCCTTCTGCGGGGCCCAGGCCCCGTGGGCTGCGTGGGGAAGAGGCAGGGCCTGCGGCAGCAGCCACGCTGCACTCCTGCCACAGGCCCTGAGGCCGGCGCACCTCTGTCCCCTGCACCTGAAGGCCCCAACACACCGTCAGGCACAGGCCGCAGTGAGTCGGGTGGGGGCTGGGTGCGGGCTGGGTGCCACTGCGCCACAGAGGCGACGTCTCCGTGGCTTTCTGAGACGACCGCCCAGAGCGACCGCACGGACCAAAATCTGCCCAGAAAGTCTTGCCAGAGGTCAGAGCCTGTAAGCGCTGGCTGGTGAGTTGCAGGATCAAGGCCACAGGAAGCCACAGGAAAATTCCCGTCGGGGCCAGGGGCAGACGCGAGGAGAGGGAGGCTGTGAAGGGCTCCCTGGACGGGAGGGGTGGGCGAATCAGCCAAAGCTCAGCCACACGGTATGGAAAGAAATCAGAGACACGAGGGCCTGGAGTCCCCACGTGGGGTGGCGGGCAAGGAAGCGGGGTGCTGCGTGACCAGACGTTTGCTTTGCCTCCTGGGCGGAAGGCTCTCCACCTGGAAACTCTCCCGGCCAGCGAGGTCAGAATCCGTGAGCAGCCCTTCTTCTGAAGGGCAAGATGGCGGCGTCCCTAGCCAGGCCCTCTGTGACCACATGTGAGGGCTGCTGGCCGCCGGACAGTAGCATAACACGGTCCTCGGTCCCCCCCCTTGGGTCCCCTCTGTGGAAAACCTCTTCTGGGCTGGACACGGCAAGGCAACAAACCACTTGCTCCCCAAGTTTACAGACCTGGCTCTGGAAAAAGACCCACAGGGAGGGAACCACAGCCAACCGGAGGCCGGGAAATGTTTCCCTTGGTCTGTGGTGGGGGCTGGTGCTGGCAATCTTCCTTCTTGTCCACAGCAGGATGGCACAAGTGAAAGCAAACAACACTGAAGCCAATGCAGTGGGCTTCTTGGCCTTCCTTGAGGAAAGCTACGCAGGACTCAAGGCCAGGAGCAAGGGAGGAGCTCCCCGGAACCTGTGGGCAAGCGAGCTAGCTCCTGGGACCTGCCAAGCGACTTGTGGAAACACAGGGCACACAATGCTGAGGCCTTCAGGGAGCTAGGGGTGATGGCAGTGTCTATTCTAATCTTCTCCTTGACTTCAGATACCAGGACTTGGCTTCTCTTTTCTCCACTGGATCGTGGGACACCTCCTTGGAGACCGTTCCTCGTCACACAGTCTGTATGTGTCGGTTTGGCTGTGGTAACAAGCAGCCCCAAAGTCTTAGTGGTTCACAAGGGCGAACACTGATTTTCATTCACACCACGTGCTGGGAGATGCCCACCGTGGCTCTTGTTCCCTACCCCGTGGCTTCTCATTCCAAGGCCCAGGCGGCAGGGGATGCCCCCTCTGGGTCAGACCAGTCTCATGACAGAGGAGAAAGCACGCTCGGTGGTGTTATGGCTTCTGCTGGGAGCTGGCGGGTGTCATGTCCTCTCACACTCACGCGGTCAAGCCCGAGGTCAGTGGGGCGAGGGTGAACGTCCCCCTCAGAGGGAAGGAGGGGTTGCCTCATTGCCAACAGCAATACTGTCTCCCTCCCTCCCTTCCCACAGAACTTTCTACAGTGCGAGTTTGTTTTATTCTTGTAACAACCTTACGAGATAATAGCAATATTGATAGAAATCAATACTTAACAGCCCCTTTCTGTTTTTTCTCTTTTTGTTTCTCTGAGTCGGGGTCTCACTCTGCTGTCCAGGCTGGAGTGCAGTGGCACCATCACGGCCCACCGCAGCCTTGACCTCCTGGGTTCAGGCCACCCTCTTGCCGCAGCCCCTTGAGCAGCTGGGACGACAGGCACGCATCCCCGCACCTGGCTAATTCTTTTAGTTTTTGTCGAGACGAGGTCTCGCTGTGTTGCTCAGTCTGGTCTCAAACCCCTGGGCTCAATCGATCCTCCTGCCTCAGCCTCCCAAAGTGCTGAGATTGCAGGCGTGAGCCGCTGCACCGGGCCTAGTGGCCCCCTTCTTTTTTTTTTTTTTTTTTTTTAGTCATAGTCTCACTCTGTTGCCCAGACTGGAGTGCAGTGGCCGCTCCCAGCCACCGCAGCCTCGACCTGCTGGGCTCCGGCGATCCTTCCGCCTCAGCCTTCCGAGTAGCCGGAATTACAGGCGCGCGCTACCACGCCCGGCTGATTTTTTGATTGATTGTAGAGATGAGGGCTCACCAAGTTGCCCAGGCGGGTCTCGAACCCGCGGGCTCAGGCAATCCACTCACCTCAGCCTCCCAAAGCGCGGGATTAGAGGCTGAGCCACCGAGCCCGGCTAGTGGCCCCCTTCTTAATGCCAAGTGTTGTTCTGAGTGTTTCACAGGCATGGCCCGAGTTCATCCTCACAGCAACCCCATGAGGCAGAGGCCTCTGTCATTTCCACGTCACATATGCGGAAACTGAGACTGAGGTGTGAAGTGGCTTGGCCAAAGCCACACAGCTGCCGAGGGTCAGGGCCGGGGTCCGCCCCCAAGGCGCCAAAGGCGGCCCACTTCATCCCGACACGGAATTGCTGCTCCTGTGGGGTGGGATTGGGCCTGGGTGGGAGCTGGAGCCCCCTGGGCCGACGGGCAAGCTGGGGCTCAGAAAGGTGGCTTGACTCGGCCGAAGATACACATCTTGGGACAGAACTGGCCTATAAACATCCCGGCGTCTCGGCCGAGGCCCCTTCCTGGCTATCCACTCCTGTCCTGGAGTCCCCTGGCCAGCCCTGGCTTTCCGAGGCCCCGGGCTCCCTCCCGCTCAGCAATGCCCCCTCGTCCCGGGCCTGGCGCCTTGTCCTCTGGCACTTCAGAGTCTCCCTCTCAGGGCCCGATGCGACCCCTGCCCACCCTGGGGCGGCTGCCTTCCCCGCACGGAGGTCCAGAGGGAGGCCCAGCGCCAGCACGGTCCCTTCGGCTCCCCTCCCCAGGGGGCAGCCACGGTGGCGAAGGAGCCTGGCCTGGGGCTCAGACGCCAGCTCGGCCCCTGACGTCGCAGGCTGGTCCCTTGAGTTCCCGGCCTTCCCTCTCGTGCGTGACACAAGTGCCCGGCGCGTGGAGCACGGTGTCCGCCACAGCTGGCCTTCCTTTCGGCTTCAGCCCCTCCGCTCCAAACCCCGCTGGATGCCCGTGCCCCCAGCCCTTCCGCAGCTCCCCTGACCTGCCACCCCCACCCGCCGCGCCCCTCCTTCCGGGGCTGGGGCTGCTTCCAGGGAGCCTTCCTCGGAGGGTCCGTGCCAGGGAGTGAGATGAGGTGGGGGACACTCCATCTGCTTTCCCACAGGGAGCCCTCGTGGGCTGGCTCCCTGTGCTCTCCACCCGGGGACACACACACACACACACACACACACACACACACACACACACAGCCGCGGGGTGGGCTCTGGCTTGCAGGGCCTGGAGGGCTGCAATGCCCCTGGAGGGCGACTCTCCCTCCGCGGGCAAGGCCTCGGGCCCTGTGGAGTCTGAGCCGCTCCCTCAGCCAGAGGACACTGGCATGACGAGGGCCCTGGGGGTCAAGCCCCGCCCCCAGCCCCACCTTGCAAGTGGAGAAACTGAGGTCCGGAGAAGGATGACTCGCACAGTTTCCACCATGTGCCAGGTGCAGGTCTAAGCTCTGTATGGGTGTGGACCCGCTGAACGCTTACCACCGTCCCATGAAGCGCCACGGCCGCCCTCGTTTGCCTGAAAAGGAGGCTGAGGCCCAGGGAATAACGACTAACACACAGTGCTCACCAAAGGCCAGGTATCCTTCTGAGCTCTTTATGATGGGTATGAACCCATTTAATACTTCCCACCGCCCAGTGAGGTACTGAGGCCCAGCGGGGTCGCTGGCGAGTGGTCACGCGGGGGGCGGCAGGGTCTGCCAGCAGACGTGAGGCGCGGCCAGGGCGGAGGGACTCACCCCCTGCAGCCCTCGGCCCCAGGCCACCGCCTCACTCTGTCGTCCCACCGGCTGAGGTGCCTGTCACCTGACCCTGTGGCGACGGAGGGCAGGGTGGGCGCGGGGAGCCCCACGGGGCGTTCCGCTCTGTCCTCCCTCTGCCCACAGCTCTGGAGGAGCCAGGCCAGCCTCCGAGCAGCCAGAGCAGGCCGGATGCCTGGTGTCTCTGGCGGGCTCGCTCACATTCTCCTGGCTGAGCTCTTTGGGACTGGATTTAAGTTTAATTCCAGCCGGAATGACTGGAAATACCAAGTATTTCGCTAGGATTAATGCCCAGCTGGAAGAGCCAGCGGCCTCCACCACAGCCAGGTACCGCGGCCTTCAGAGGCCCCTTCTTCCCGAGGAAATCCTCAGTGACTCAGCTCTGTGGCTCCTCGCCCCTGGACGGCCCCGAGGGAGAGACATTCAGCCCCTGGGCCTCTGCGCGGCTGGGGGTGGGGGTGGGGTGTCGAGGAGAGGGGAGGGCAGGACGTCCCAGCTCAGAGTGGCCCCGA